>NW_021185148.1:0-1612 GCF_002162155.2 Triticum dicoccoides
GGGGGGGGATCAAGGTCGCTCACCATGGCAGAAGAAGGGTGACATCCATGGGTAGGTCACCACCTATGTCATGAGGAATGACCTGGAAGCTCGGGCATAGCTGAATGGAGCGGATTCAGATGTCGGCTATGAGGGGCATCTCCGCCCATGCACTGGCCCAGGGACGCCACCACCACCTACCGCTTCGAGATGTTGTGGTCCTCGCAATCGCCACCCGTTGCTTAGCGATGCCGCTGTGGCCACCACCACCGTGAGGAATGTCCGGGAAGCCATTCTTCATTTTATTATTGCTCTCCAGATTATTTTTGGTTGAACAACCGCCATACTCAAATTTCATATTCTATTGCTTTAATTTCAAAAAACATAAATAGGCTTAATCAACAATAATCCTATTACGGTAATACATCAAATTTAATATTCTCCAAATGCCACTTCCATGGAGGCTCTTGTCACAAATCAAGAACAGAAGGACTGAGTGTGGACGACCCGAATCGAGCGGGTGCTGTAGAGCATTTGACTTTACACTAGTAGAAAAAGGGGCTTTTGTCCCGGTTGGTAAGGCTCTTTAGTCCCGGTTTTCGAACCGGGACTAAAGGGTCGGTACTAATGCCTCTCCCCTTTAGTCCCGGTTCAATCCAGAACCGGGACTAAAGGGCGCGGCCACGTGGAGCTCCACCTTTGGTCCCGGTTGGTAACACCAACCGGGACTAAAGGAAATTTTATGATTTTTTTTGAATTTTTTTATTTTCAAATTTCTGAATTATTTTAACCTCTAGTGTGTAATCACCACCCCTCATCACTGCTCAATTTATCCTCTAATCACCCCTCATCATTCCAAATCATCTAACTTCCCGAATGGTCACCCATCCTCCCACTCCCCCAGCCTGAGCACGCTTAACTTTTGGGTTCTATTCTCTCTCGTTTCCAAGTCTGCACTTGTTGTTTTCCTGACAATAGTAAGATGTCAATCCTATTAACCTTCATGAATTTTGCTTTAGCATGAAGTGACACATTTCACTGTTTGAGTTTAAAACTATTGTTTTAAAAAACAATAATTATTTAGTAACACTAATATTTCTTGAATAATTAGTTTGACCATTGTTTGACCACAATTTGACCACAGTTTGACCAGATTTGACCAAAATTCAAAATAACTGAAATAATTATTTAGTAACACTAATATTCTAGAATAATTAGTTTGACCATTGTTTGACGACAGTTTGACCACTGTTTGACCAGATTTGACTAGTAATTTTTTCGATTTTTTCCACTCTAGATCTTAAAAGCCCCGTAACTTTTTTTCTGTTAGGTTTTTGAGGATTTTGAAAATGTTTCGGATGTAACTTTTCGAGTAGATGATTTTTCATATAAAAAACTTTTTAATCCGAGTTCGTATGCAAAAGTTATGCCCATTTTACAAATTCCAGAGAGATTTTGCAAATAAAGTCGAAATTCATATTTGTAAATTTTCCCAACAAGTAGACCACATATCACATGGGAAACTTATTTTATTTTATTTTATTGACATTTCCATCATTTTCTTTTGTTTCTTCTAAAACTGAAAAGGCGGTCCACCGGGGGGTGGAGTTTGAAAATGGGACCTTTAGTATCG
>NW_021185149.1:0-1264 GCF_002162155.2 Triticum dicoccoides
GAACCATGTCTATTGGTGTATATGCATGAAGAAACTCCATGCAAATGGATCGTTCGGACTCACTTGATTTTGGATCACTTGAGATATGCAAATCATACCACATGGGCAAGATGACTGAAAAGCCTCATTTTCAGTAAGATGGAACAAGATAGCAACTTGTTGGAAGTAACACATTTTGATGTGTGCAGTCGAATGAGTGCTGAGGCATGCAGTGAATATCATTATGTTCTTACTTCACAGATGATTCGAGTAAATGTTGAGTATATTTACTTGATGAAACACAAGTCTGAATTATTGAATGGTTCAAGTAATTTCAGAGTGAAGTAGCAGATCATTGTGACAAGAGGATAAAATGTCTATGATATGATCATAGAGATGAATATCTGAGTTACGAGTTTTGGCACACAATTAAGACATTGTGGAAATTGTTTCGCACTTAATACCGCCTGGAACACCATAATGTGATGGTGTGTCCGAACATCATAGTTGCACCCTATTGGATATGGTGCGTACCATGATGTCTCTTATCGAATTACCACTATCGTTCATGGGTTAGGCATTAGAGACAACCACATTCACTTTAAATAGGGCACCACGTAATTCCGATGAGATGACACCGTATGAATTATGGTTTAGAGAAACCTAAGTTGTCGTTTCTTAAAAGTTTGGGGCTGCGACGCTTATATGAAAAAGTTTCAGGTTGATAAGCTCGAACCCAAAGCGGATAAAATGCATCTTCATAGGAAACCCAAAACAGTTGGGTATACCTCCTAATTCAGATCCGAAACCAATATGGATTGTTTCTAGAATCGGGTCCTTTCTCGAGGAAAAGTTTCTCTCGAAAGAATTGAGTGGGAGGATGGTGGAGACTTGATGAGGTTATTGAACCGTCTCTTCAACTAGTGTGTGACAGGGCACAGGGAGTTGTTCCTGTGGCACCTACACCAATTGAAGTGGAAGCTTATGATATTGATCATGAAACTTCGGATCAAGTCACTCCCAAACCTCGTAGGATGACAAGGATGCGTACTACTTCAGAGTGGTATGTAATCCTGTCTTGAAGGTCATGTTGCTAGACAACAATGAACCTACGAGCTATGGAGAAGCGATGGTGGGCCCGGATTCCGATAAATGGCTTGAGGCCATAAAATCCGAGAGAGGATCCATGTATGAAAACAAAGTGTAGACTTTGGCAGAACGGCTCGATGGTCGTAAGGCTAATGAGTACAGATGGATTTCAAAAGGAAGACGGACAATGATGGTA
>NW_021185150.1:0-1184 GCF_002162155.2 Triticum dicoccoides
AGACACTTGAGGGTCTTCGCTCTTCGGCTGATTCCATTGGTGGATGCTGATCGGGATCATGTCCCTAACAAGAACCCCACACTGAGCAGAAAATGCTTCCTTTGTCTGGCTGGGTTCAATCGGTTGGCCATCACCCTTGATTGTTGTGATCATGAACATTTCATCCTGGCGCAACCTTTTCTTCGAGCCTCGTCTCGTTGCCGAAGTTTGGCTCGATCTGGAGGGCTAGAAAGGAAAAATAAGAGAGTTAATATGTGTACATACCAAAACAATTAATGCATCAATTATCTAGTCAGCACATGCTTAATTAATATATATACCTCGCCGGACTTTGCGACAGCTCCTTCCTCCGTTCGCTCACCGGAGCCGTCATCACGGTCTCCTTCTTCCACCGGCATTTGGTCACTGATACATCTCCAACGTATCTATAATTTATGAAGCATTCATGCTATTTTATTATCTGTTTTGAATGATTATGGGCTTTATTATACACTTTTATATTACTTTTGGGACCAACCTATTAACCAGAGGCCCAGCCCATATTGTTGTTTTATTGCTTGTTTCAGTATTTCGAAGAAAAGGAATATCAAATGGAGTCCAAACGGAATGAAACCTTCGGGAGCGTGATTTTTGGAACGAACATGATCCGGGAGACTTGGAGTACAAGCCAGGGAAGCTTCAAGGAGGCCAGGAGATAGGAGGGCACGCCCACCCCCCCTGGCCCGCCCCCTGTCTCGTGCGCCCCTCGTGGCTCCCCCGACTGACTTCTTTCGCCTATATATTCCCTTATACCCTAAAACCCTCGAATACAAAGATAGATCTGGAGTTCCGCTGCCGCAAGCCTCTGTAGCCACCAAAAACCTCTCGGGAGCCCGTTCCGGCACCCTACCGGAGGGGGATCCCTCACCGGTGGCCATCTTCATCATCCCGGCGATCTCCATGGCGAGGAGGGAATAGTTCACCCTCGGGGCTGAGGGTATGTACTAGTAGCTATGTGTTTGATCTCTCTCTCTCTCGTGTTCTCTCTATGGCACGATCTTGATGTATCGCGAGCTTTGCTATTATAGTTGGATCTTATGATGTTTCTCCCCCTCTACTCTCTTGTGATTAATTGAGTTTTCCTCTTGAAGTTATCTTATCGGATTGAGTCTTGAAGGATTTGAGAACACTTGATGTATGTCTTG
>NW_021185151.1:0-5675 GCF_002162155.2 Triticum dicoccoides
GATAGTTTATTTGATCTTGCTGAAAAACAGAAACTTTTGCGCCCAGTACAATAATTTTTGCACAAGATTCATATAGAAATTTCCCAGGTTGTCTGAATTTTTCAGAATTTTTGGAGTAGCAGAAGTATGGTTGTTGTCCAGATCATTACAGACTGTTCTGGTTTTGACAGATTCTATTTTCAATGCATAGTTTGCTTGTTTCCTAGTTTCTATGGCTTATATTGATCTATATAAATTGTAGAAATGATATGCTACAGTAGGCATTGTGTGACAACAATTGTGAATCTTGTCTTTGACAGTACCAAAGTGGATTATTTGTCTTTCTCATACTAACCTATCTCACAAAGTTCCGTTAAGTTCTGTGTGATTGAAGTTTTCAAGTTTTGGGTGAGATATCGATATGAGGAGAATAAGGAGTGACAATACCTAAGCTTGGGGATTCCCAAGGCACCCTCAAGGTAATATTCAATGAAGATCTAAGCAAATCAGCTTGGGGATGCCCCGGGAGGCATCCCCTCTTTCGTCTTCAACATTATCGGTAACCTCAAGGAAAATCGCACGCGAGTGTGATGAGGGGGACGTAGCTTATGTTGAGTCGGCCTGTGAAGTATAGGGGCTAAAGTTTTATATAGCCAATGTTAACCCAGCTGACATGACTCCCTTGGAGAAACCCACCACAGAGTTTGACCCCCTGCTCAAGTTTAAGTCGGCCAAAGACATGAAACAGGTTGACTTCACCCCTGGAGACTCATCCCAGCAGTTCACTATTGGGACTGGCATGGATTCCAAATAGGAAAGCGGCTCTGTGATAGCCTGGCTTATTAGGTATGATAGACTACTCATATCAATAAGGAATTCCTTCTTTTCTGTGAGCCCATTCGGAAAGAACTCCAAAGTTAAGCGTGCTTAGCTTGGAGCAATTTCAGGATGGGTGACTGACTGGGAAGTTGCTCTCGGGTGCGCACGAGTGAGGAAAAAGTGCACAGAAAAGACTAGTATTGATCTGTGGGGCCAGTCTAGATCCCGCCAGGAGTAACGACCATCGGCGGGTGTGTCCGGGGCGTTACAAGTTGGTATTCAAAGCCATACCGACTATAGGTGCCTTTGCTTGATCGAACCGCTGACGAGTCTAGAAGAAAACTGTTTTGAGTCTTAGTCATATCGGAGAGTAGGAATTCTTTTTACTCCTTATCCCCTTCGTCACTCTGGTAAGGTCTCGTGGCATAGGTGTTTTCCTCACTCTTCTACCCTTTTTCACTCAAATTTTTTTAGGATCACGCGGGTATTGTGGAACCGTTCTGATATCATTGTGAAGGGGATTCTGTCTTGGTGCCTCTTGACATTTAGGGGTTGTGGCAGTGTCCTGTGGAGTTGAGCTCCAAGGTGTTTTCATCACAGTGTTTATCGTTTCAGTTCGGGAATACCAGAGGACATCGACATAAAAAACACTTCTATACTCTTTGTGGTGAGAGTAGTTTGACGACACCTAGTACTGGGGAGAGCGATCGAATGTATTGCCATAGCTAGTATATCGGATGTTTTCAAAGGTCTGAGGTACACAATTTCTGAAGGTTTCTTGGTTATGTGTTGAAGGATGAATACAGTTGGAGCGTAGGGCTTGTTAGTTGTGTGATATATTGTGCCTTCCAATATCCCCAACACCGGATTACATAACCAGAAAGCTTTGGGAGTTAATTGGTGGGAATTCAAGTAGCTCTAAGTTATCTTTCCGACAGATATTTTGTATGAGATTGGGGAATCTTTACCATGTATTTGTTCTAGTTGTACCTTGTTGTTTTATTCTTCAACCTCCTTCTAGTGGCTTCTCATTCAGATGGTCGTATCATATTAACTTTGGATTGCATTCGTCCAATCCCTATTCGGATGTTAATTGTGAAGACTATAAAATATCCAGCCTTTGATTCAGCTTATCTATCATTTTTATGGTGGTTCTAACGGATGTCATCTTATTCAGGATGGCTCCCCAACTCGTTTGAGCCCGGTCCATAACGATGGAGAGCAGTCGAACCCTCCGCCACCTCCCTCAACTCGTTTGGCAAAGGGTGGAAGGCTTGGCCTTTTGTTCGGTGTTTTGTTCCACTCTTGCCGCCTTAGTTTACGTCATACCGGTGTTATGTTCCTTGAATTTGCGTTCCTTACACGGTTGGGGTTTATGGGCCCCCTTGACCGTTCGCTTTGAATAAAACTCTTCCAGCAAGGCCCAACTTTGGTTTTACCATTTGCCTAATAACAACTAAAATTTGCGTAGGGAGTAATTAACCCGAGGATTCTTAATCAACCCCCGTGCCAATGCTCCTCATGAGTGTTGGTCCAAACTAGAGCAATGTGCGGGGCCGCCCCAGGGAGGTTATTTTGGCACCTGTACACGTTGCTCATCCGTCATGGCCTGAGACGAGATACGTGTGGCTCCTATCGGGGCGTCGGCACATCGAGAGGTCTTGCTAGTTTTTTTACCATTGTCAAAATGTCTTATGGACCGGGATTCCGAGCTTGATCGGGTTGTTCCGGGAGGAGTTTTTCCTTCATTGATCGTGAGAGCTTGTCATGGGCTAAGTTGGGACACCCCTGCAGGGTTTAAACTTTCGAGAGCCGTGCCCACGGTTATGTGGCAGATGGGAGTTTTTAATATCAGGTTGTCGTGAACTTGAAGCTAATCTCTTTAAAACACACCAACCGTGTGCGTAGCCGTGATGGTCTCTTTTCGACGAGGTTCGGGAAGAGAATATGGTGGGGTTATGTTTGAACGTAAGTAGTTCAGGATCACTTCTTGATCTTTACTAGATTGCGACCGTTTGTGTAGCTTCTCACCTTGTTTTTGTATTCGTATGTTAGCCACCATACAAATGCTTAGTGCTTGCTGCAACTCCACCATATATCCATACCTTACCTTTAAGCTTTGGTAGTCTTGCTACCGAGGGTGTTGAGATTGCTGAGTCCCCGTGGCTCACAGATTACTACACACACAGTTGCAGGTACCGATGAGACTAACGTAGGTGATGACATTGAGCTCCTATGGGAGTTTGATGCAGAACGTGGTCATTACTGTGTGACTTATCCAGCCGATCGGTAGAGGTCCTAGTCGGAGTATCCATGGGCCTAGTAGCAGGGTAGTTTTCCTTTTCTATCTAGTCCATAGTCGGACACTACTTTATGTATGGATGATTGTATGTTGATCCTTATTTATGCTATTTGGGGCAAGTGATGCCTGGATTCTCGTACTCTTTCTATTCACTCGGGTTGTATGAATTTGTGTATCACCTTGATACGCGTCCAAAATGCAATTGTACCCCAGTCATGAATTCATCACATGATTGGGATAGAACTACATCTTGGGCGTTACAAGTTGGTATCAGAGCTCGTAATTATGCTCTGATAGCAACTTGTAATGGAAATGCAATTGTGCTCTGATCTTGGATGATAGAAATGCAATCCTTAACAAACAAGATCAGAGCACAATTGAATTTTTTCCATTATAAGTTGGTATCAAAGCACAATTACAAGCTCTTATACCAACTTGTAACGCCCAAGATGCAGTTCTATCCTAATCATGTGATGAATTCATGATTGGGGCACAATTGCATTTCGGACGCATAGGAAGGTGATACACAAATTCATACAACCTGAGTGAATAGAAAGAGTATGAGAATCTAGGCATCACTTGCCCCAGCATAAATTAGGATCAACGTACAATCATCCATACATAAAGTAGTGTCCGACTATGGACTAGATAGAAAAGGAACACCACCCTGCTACTAGGCCCATGGATACTCCGACTAGGACCTCTACTAATCGGCCGGATAAGTCACATCGTAACGACCATGTTCTGCATCAAACTCTCACAGGAGCTCAGTGTCATCACCTGCGTCAGTCTCATCGGTACCTGCAACTATGTTTGTAGTAATCTGTGAGCCACGGGGACTCAGCAATCTCAACACCCTCGGTAGCAAGACTATCAAAGCTTAAAGGTAAGGCATGGATATCTGGTGGATTTGCAGCAAGGACTAAGAATTTGTATGGTGGCTAACTTACAAATACAAGAAGAAGGAGAGAAGCTACACAAACGGTCGCAATCTAGTAAAGATCAAGTAGTGATCATGAACTACTTATGTTCAAACATAACCCCACCGTGTTATCTTCCCAAACCTCGTCGAAAAGAGACCCTCGCGGTTACATGGATGTTTGTGGACAGGTGTGCGGTCATTTTGTGCATGATGTTTGTGACCCATCGTGGCACACGGCATGGCACATGTGCCAGACTAGATGCACAGATGTATGTGCCAAGAGGGAACGTTCCTATGTCCCGACGTGGACATCAGTTCCTCTGAATGGGGGTGTATGTGATAGCCTGGTTTATTAGGGATGATAGACTACTCATATAAATAAGGAATTCCTTCTTTTCTAGGAGCCCATTCGGAAAGAACTCCAAAGTTAAGCTTGCTCATCTTGGAGTAATTTCAGGATGGGTAGCCGACCGGGAAGTTGCTCCCGGGTGCGCACGAGTGAGGACAAAGTGTGTAGAAAAGACTAGTATTGATACGTGGGGCCAGTCTAGATCCTGCCAGGAGTAACGACCACCGGCGGGTGTGTCCGGGGCGTTACAGGCTCATTGAGTTCATTTGTGAGAATTGGGACATCTTTGCATGGAGGACTTCTGACATGCCGGGTGTACCGAGAGGGCACGTTGAGCACCACCTTAATGTGGATCCTAAGATTAAACCTTTTAGACAATACCTCAGTCGTTTTAACGAGGAGAGACGCAAGGCTATTGGTGAAGAAGTGGCCCGGCTTTTGGCTGCTGGGTTCATTGTTGAAGTCTTTCACCCTGAGTGGTTGGCAAATCCAGTGCTTCTAAAGAAAAATGCCACTTGGCGCATGTGTGTTTATTACACAGATCTTAACAAGTCTTGTCCCAAAGACCCATTTGCCCTCCCCCGCATTGGCGAGACCATTGACTCTACTGCTGGTTGTGAGTGCTTATGTTTCTTGGATACTTACTCCAGCTATAATCAGATCAAGATGGCCGTTGAGGACTAGGAGAAAAATTCTTTTATCATGCCTTTTGGAGCTTTCTGCTATGTCTCTATGCCTTTTGGGCTTAAGAGCGCGGGGGCTACTTATCAACGATGTGTGCAGAATTGTTTCCACAAGCAGATTAGGTGAAATGTTCATGCTTATGTAGATGATATTGTGGTCAAATCTTGGAAGAAGGAAACACTATTGGGTGACCTCAAGGAGACTTTCAACAATCTTCGAGTTTACAAGATGAAGCTCAACCCGGCCAAGTGTGTTTTTGGTGTTCCTGCAGGCAAATTGCTTGGTTTCCTAGTGTCGAAACGGGGTATCGAGGCTAACCCAGACAAGATCAAAGCCGTAATCTCACTCGCTAAGTCGGCCAGCGTATGGCAGGTCGGATCACGAGTTTGAGTCAGTTTATAAGTCGCCTCGGTAAGAAGGTGATTCCACTGTACTAGTTGTTGAAAAAGACTGATAGTTTTGTCTAGAGTGATGCTGCAGATAAGGCTTTCGAAGCGCTTAAAAAGCAATTAGTCGAGCCACCGGTCATGGCTGGTCCTATAGACAAGGAGCATATGCTCCTGTACATTGCGGCTAATAACAAAGCAGTGAGTGTGGCAGTTTTCGTGGAGTGAAAGGAG
>NW_021185152.1:0-1344 GCF_002162155.2 Triticum dicoccoides
AACCCGAATAGGCGATAAACCTGGACTAGAGACTTGAGTGTTTAGGCAGGCCGTGGCCGACACCCACGTTGGGCTTCCGCTTGAAGGTTGCCGAGTACATGTCGTGTAAACGGCGGTAAGTGGTGAGAGCGTGTGTGAAGAAGTACACCCCTGCAGGGTTAACATCATCTATTCGAATAGCCGTGTCCGCGGAAAAGGACTTCTGGGTTGCTTATATCAGTTCATAGACAAGTGAAAGTGGATACTCTAAAATACGCAAGATAAGCGTGAGTGCTATGGATGGCGTTCTCGTAGGGAGACGGGAGCGGATCCATAGTGGTGTATTGATATGGTGAATATGTGGACTCGTGTGCGCCACCTCAAAAGAGTTACTCGCAGTCGTAGTTCAGGATAGCCACCGAGTCAAAGCTGGCTTGCTGCAGTTAAGCCCCACCATCCCTTTGTTGATAATGATGCATATGTAGATAGTTCTGATGTAAGTCTTGCTGGGTACATTTGTACTCACGTTTGCCTATTTTATGTTTTTGTAGAGAGACTTCAGTCTCACTAGTATTTCCGCGTGGTCTTCGACGTTTAGCTTGTTACCTCAGCTACGATCTTGTGCCTCAGCAGGATTTGGTAGATAGTCAGGCTTCTCAGCCTTTTTCATTTATAGATGTCTGTACTCAGACATGATAGCTTCCGCTTGTGCTTGATTTGTATGCTCTGAATGTTGGGTCATGAGACCCATGTTTGTAATATCTCGCTCCTCGGAGCCTATTGAATAGATTACTTGAGTCATAGAGTCATGTTGTGATGCCATGTTGTATTTGCACATATCGAGCATATTGTGTGTATGTTATTGAAATGCTTGGTATGTGTGGGATCTGACCATCTAGTTGTTTATCTTTAGTAGCCTCTCTTACTGGGAAATGTCTCCTAGTGTTTCACTGAGCCATGGTAGCTTGCTACTGCTCCGGAACACTTAGGCTGGCCGGCATGTGTCCTTCTTCGTTCCTGTGTCTGTCCCTTCAGGGAAATGTCACGCTTTGAGTACCGGAGTCCTGTTAGCCCGCTACAGCCCGGTTTACCGGAGTCCTGCTAGCCCAGTGCTACAGCCCGGACCCACTTGCTGATGACCGACACGTTCGAAGCTGGGTCATGGATGCCTGTCCCTGTAAGTCTGTGCCACTTTGGGTTTACGACTAGTCATGTCAGCCCGGGCTCCTTATCATATGGATGCTAGCGACACTATCATATACGTGAGCCAAAAGGCGCAAACGGTCCCGGGCAAAAGTAAGGCGACACCCGTGGGGATACCGTGCGTGAGGCCGCAAAGTGATATGAGGTGTTACCAGCTAGATC
>NW_021185153.1:0-584 GCF_002162155.2 Triticum dicoccoides
CCGGCCGCCGCCGCCGACCCCCCGCACCCTCGATTCCCCTACTCAACCGCCGCCGCCGACCCCCCGCACCCCGCGCACCGTCTTATAAAAAAAATAAGTATCAAACAGCTTTTTAAATGCTGCTGTCTTATAAAAAAGTATTGCTGTTATTATTTAAACAAGTTTGAACATATTTAAACACAAATAAGTATCAAACAACTTTTTAAATGCTAAAAAAAATTGTGGAGCCTGGGAGTCGAACCCAGGACCTCCTGGTGTGAGAACTGGCTGCTGACCAGTCGAGCTAGTAGAGGGGACTTGATGTGGATCAGTTCTGGTGGTACATAACCTGTTGGCTCGAGTTGAAATAAAAAAATACTAATGGCGCACCACGGTGAGGTGCGCCATTAGTATGGATGTACTTATGGCGCACCGAGGGGTGGTGCGCCATTAGTATTGTGCCCGATCCCCCCTTCCCTCTCCCCCTTCGCCCGATCCCCCCTTCCCTCTCCCCCTCGCCAGTTCCCTCTCCCTCGATCCACCGCTGCCGCCGCCGCTGCCCTCACCCACTGCGCCGCAGCCGCCCACGCGCCCCCGCCGCCTCC
>NW_021185154.1:0-1740 GCF_002162155.2 Triticum dicoccoides
CGGCATGTCAGAAGGTTTCCATGCAAAGATGTCCCAGTTCTCACGGAGGAACTGGATGAGCACTTCTTCCTATTTGGGGTCGAGTGTTGTGGAGATATGAGTCGGAGCAGCGTTAGGGTCGGTCGGGTGGATGTGAACAGGTTTTGTCTCACCGGACGACTGGAACGCTGATTCCATAGCAGGCTTTTTGGCTCGCAACAAATCACTCGGGTCTGCATTCCTTTGGTGTTCCTGCCACTTTTCTGCCACCATCTGAGCATCGGCGATCTTTGCGCCTTTCTGGAAGCACTCTTCTGCCTTCTTGCGGTTACCAGTGACAGTGATCACGCCTTTAGGGCCAGGCATCTTTAGTTTGAGGTACACGTAACATGGTCGAGCCATAAAACGTGCATAAGCTGGCCTGCCCAAAATTGCATGATAGGCACTCTGGAAATCCACAACCTAAAATGTCAGCTTCTCTTTGTGGAAATTCTTCGAATCACCAAAAACTACGTCAAGAGCAATCTGGCCGAGTGATGCAGCCTTCTTGCTAGGGATGACTCCATAGAAACTCATGTTGCTTGTGCTCAGTCTGGACATCGGAATGCCCATCCCTTTCAGCGTCTCAGCGTAAAGTATATTCAAATTGCTGCCGCCATCCATCAACACTTTGGTCAGTCGAGTGCCCTCGACGACTGGGTCAACCACCAAAGCTTGCCTCCCAGGGGTGGCTATGTGCGTGGGGTGATCAGATTGGTCGAACGTAATGGTAGTCTGAGACCACTTCAGGTAATTGGGTGTTGACGGAGCAGCCATATTAACTTCTCGGTTTATAACTTTCTGTCGGTTTTTGCTTTCAACATCAGCAAAAATCATCAGGGTGGAATTGACCAGCGGATATTCCTCGTCATTGTCCTCCTTATCCTCAACCTTGTTCGACTCTTTTTCTTTGTCCTTGGACTGCTTCCCTTGGAATTGTTGTATCAGGAGTCGGCACTGTCGAGTGGTATGCTTAGGGTAAATGAAGTTACCCTCTTCATCTTTCTTGGTGTGGATGTTACATGGAAAATCCATCACGTCGTTTCCTTCTTTATCTTTTACTTTCTTGGGGTTCCAAGGCCCCTTGGGTTTCCCTTTGAAATTTCCTTGATTCAGGGCCAAGGCTTCTCCAGGAGCGGCTGGCTCGGCCTTACGCTTTTGCTTCCGACTGGAATTTCCGCCTCCGGTGTCCTGGGCGACTGACTTGTGCTTGCCGCTCCGGAGCCGATCCTCTTCCTCACCATTGGCATATTTGGTGGCTATTTCCATCATTCGACTCAGAGACATGTCTCCGGTTCGACCGAATTTCAGGCTTAGCTCTCTGTATTTTACGCCCTCCTTGAAGGCGCAAACTGTCTGGTGATCAGATACATTCTCTACTGTGTGATACAGTGTGATCCATCTCTGGATGTAATCCCTCAGAGTCTCATTCGACTTCTGTACACAAGATTGCAGCTCTGTCAGTCCCAACATGAGAGGCAGATGCTTCATGGCCACCTCGTCATTTCCGCCGCCGATCTGAACGGCCACTCGGTAATCCTCAAGCCAAGTATCGGGCTTGGACTCACCGTTGAACTTGCTGACTCCAGTCGCCAACCTGAAGTTGGGAGGAATCACCGCGGCTCTGATGGCTCTGCTGAAACACTCTGGTCCGGAGACATGCACTCGGCTGCTGGTGGGTACATCTCTGTCATTACCCTCTCTGTGGGCTTTGTTCCGGTC
>NW_021185155.1:0-2362 GCF_002162155.2 Triticum dicoccoides
AGGCCAGCTGCGGCCTGCTGGGCGTCGGCATCGACCCAAATCATGCATCTACTGATGCCGACGTACGTACGCGACCGGCAGCAGAGGATAGGTCCGTGCCTGCGACAGGTGAGGTGCCGTCCGACCGACGCCGACGAGCGGTACGAAGGCCCCGACGCTCCGGCCGGCGTGCTAGGCTTTTCATCGCCGGCAGGCGCGCGCGGTATACTGGTCACTCACTGGATCGATCGAAAAGAGGAGACGGTGTAGTTTCTTGGACACAGCGCGCGTGCGTGCTTAAAGTCTATCGGAGGAGGAAGCACACAACGATTGCATCGGATCCACTCGTACGTAGACGCATCTCCTTCCTCCTAACACAAAGAAACCGTATCAAGCCACCGCAGCTTACCAACAAGAACTCTCTCCTGCCTCTCGTATCGTATATTAATGGATGTACTAATCGTACTTCTAGTATATAATTGATCTCCAACATATTATCTATCCATGGTTAGAAGAGAAGCGGCCGTGCAACAAAGAAAAAGCATCATGGTCATGGCTGCTGAACCCTCGGTCCCGGCCGGCTTCAGCACCAGGCCATGGCTGGTGCAGGCAACGCGAGGGGAGCGGCAGACGTTCATCGACTCATCCGACGGAAGCTCGCACGCCGTGATCGTTCCCGAGATGCAAGGCAAGACGTGCCTAGGCTGCATCCACAACGGCGACTGGCTGCTCATGCTCGACGACTCCACCGCCGAATGCTTCCTCCTCCGCCTCACCGAAGACGACGACCCTGCAGCCAACAAGATCCCGCTGCCCCCGCTGCACGAGCCGTCGGATGAGATAGCGAGGTGCGCGACGCTCGGTACATCACCGGCGCACCCAGACTGCGCCGTGGTGATCGCCGTTGTACACGAGGTAGAAGACGGTGTGGAGAGGTTCCTGCTTCACTGTCGGCCCGGTGACTCGCAGTGGGCCAGGCTTGAGTCCCCGACGATCACTCTCCCATACCTTATGATCGGCTATAGAGGGAAGATCTACTCTTTCGGTTATACCGAGCATTACACGCTCGCCACCGACAACCTTGCCTCCGACACGCTCACCGTGATAGCCGACGACGACGGCCACGGCACGGTCCGAGCGCGACTCGTCGGCACTCTCGTTGGCGCTAAAGAGGTGCACGACAGGCCGCCCATGTACTACATCGTGGAGTCGTGTGGGAATCTCTTCCGCAACCTACCGAGCCTGGGTGCTACATGCCCTTCAGTTGTCGGGCTGCGACTGTGAGAGGTTATACAAGTTTTGCTTGGACGACAACACCACCAGCTTCCATCAGATCCTTCCGCAACCTACCGAGCCTGGGTGCAGAGCATTCTGGACTGTTCCGCCGTTGCCCTTGCCCACGGTGGTGGAAGAAACGGGACTGTTGTTGACCAACCGCCCCGTGCTAGAAGAGAGTTGTGAACCCATCTTCAAGTTGAAGGAGGAGCAGGCAAACTCTTGGAATACACGCCCGTGGCATGATCTTCCACTAGAACTGCTGGAGCTGGTCGTTTCAAGGCTTTCTTTGGTGGATCGTCTCTGATTCCCGGCAGTGTGTAAGTCATGGAGCCTT
Organism: Triticum dicoccoides; assembly: GCF_002162155.2. Taxonomy (NCBI): domain Eukaryota; kingdom Viridiplantae; phylum Streptophyta; class Magnoliopsida; order Poales; family Poaceae; genus Triticum; species Triticum dicoccoides. Next base: position 1,592 of record NW_021185155.1, read on the forward strand.
GTGACTAACCCGGTTGAGCAAGCCATTGTGTGGCCTTGGCTCCTGCACTGCTCCGGCCGAGATGGGGCGTGCAAGCTGTTCGACCCTCTGCGTGGCCAGGAGTACAGCATGCATGTTGAAACATTTGACACGGCCGAAAACGAACACGACGAGCATATTTTCCGATTCTCGAAAGACGGATGGGTAGCCATGTCGGACAGCTCAGACATTGACGACATGTACATCATAAATCCCTTCACCGGGGACATCGTGGAAATGGCCATACTCGATTGGGAATACAACTTCATGGGCTTGTCGTGGTCCTCGATGGACCCAGAATCTCCGGACTGCATTTTCTTTGCCGTGAACAGCAGACAGGATGGCAAAGCGGTCGGCGCCTTTACATGGCGGCATGGCGAGGCCAAGTGGTTTGAACGACATCTCGAGTACTATGAAGGGGATCCATTCCCAGTGGCATACAACAACCCTGTCTTGTTCCACGACAAGTTCTATTGCCTCGGGAGAAAGGGCAACCTTGGCACGTTTGACCCGGCAAGCGACACATGGACGATCTTGGAGAAGCCTAACCCGATTCATGTGGAGATGGACCTCGAAGGTGACCACCACGAGGGGAGAGAGTTTTGCTACCTGGTTGAGCTGCGAGGGGAGCTGGTCTCCGTGTTCATGCGTAACGCAGACCAGCCACCGCGGGTGTTCAAGCTCAACGAGGAGGAGATGGCCTGGACGAAGGTGCAAGACATCGGCGGCGCGGCCTTGTTTGTTGATTTCAGA
>NW_021185156.1:0-2865 GCF_002162155.2 Triticum dicoccoides
TGCTAGCTCCGAACATGCACCAAGAAACACATCAGGATGACTTGTACACCACCTCGGAACTCTTGTCACTGGCCAATGACATGCCGGTCCTCAGACCGCTCACCATCACATCGATACGACCCCACCTTCAGCACTTCTTGCACCTCCGTTGCCACAACAATTATGACGGGCTTAGGCTCGAGCACCGCCTTAGTCCGGTAACAGTCGGAAATTTAAACTCTCAAATTTCTCACGGTAGGAGAGTCACACCGGCGAAATCCTAACTCTTCATTCAGAATAGAAGAACTGTGTCTTTGTTGCTGTGGAACTCGACTGTACTTCAAGAGATTTCCACAGTCCTCACTCTAAGAAATAGGTAGCTTGAGCATCACTTCGGAAATATGCATACGTATGACCTAGACCCGCCTTAACAGTACGGTGTTCCCTATGAATCAATATAAGCAAAAGGAAACTACGGGAACAAAATCTTCACGTTCCAATTCGTCACTTCAATTTCTTAGGGCATACCAATTTATTCAATCTAAACATACATTTTTAGGGGTCGTCTTGCATGGTTAAACAAAATCTTCAGTGACTTTTCTCCTATGTATACACTCACAAAGACATTAGTCTCTTAACCCATTTGTCTTTAATACTCCATAACCACAAAGGAGGCACTAGATGTACTTACACCATCGATGTGATGCACACCGAAAAGAATGCCGCAGAGTCCTTTTTCCGCACGATCCTCAATATTCCTGACAAGACGAAGGATAACGTTAAAGCTAGAGCCGATCAACAGAGAATTTGTGATAGACCACGTCTAAACATGAAGCCTCCCACATGCGGTCGAAGAAACTGGTTCAAGCCAGATGCTGACTTTGTTCGTAAACCGCTAGAAAAGAAGGAATGCTTATCTGACTCAAACTCATTTTGAATTTCACTGATGGTTATGCATATAATATAGGTAAGGGAGTCAATCTTTCGACGGGCAGAATGAACGGGCTCAAGACTCATGACTACCATGTATGGATTGAGCGGATAATGCCGGTGATGGTTCGAGGCTATGTCCCCAAGCATGTATGGCGAATGCTTGCCGAGCTAAGCCGTTTCATCCGCATGCTCTGTGCTAAAGAATTAAGTAAAGACGTGATTGAACAATTGTGTAAGAAGGTACCGGAGTTCATAGTCAAGCTAGAGAAGATCTTTCCGCCAGGCTTCTTTACTTCGATGACACATCTCATTTTGCACCTCGTGAACAAGGTATTGTTGGGGGGCCTATGCAGAATTGTTGGCAGTACGGCCCTGACAGAGAGTACAAGCATCTCAAATAGAAATGTGGAAATAAAGCTAAGATTGAAGCTTCCATAGCTGGGGCAGTTATCCTAGAGGAGGTGTCAGACCTCAAGACATCGTACTATCCAGACCACATTCCCCATCTGCATAATAAGGTGCCTCGATACAATATAGAAGAGCCCAAGTATGAACCCAAGCTCCATCTATTCAGCGGGCAAGGTGGCAGGGCTGGGGCCCCTAAACCTTATAACATGCTGAGGGAGTCCTGGATTAGGGGGTATCCGGACAGTCGGACTATAACCTTTGGCCGGACTGTTGGACTATGAAGATACAAGATTGAAGACTTCGTCCCGTGTCCGGATGGGACTCTCCTTGGCGTGGAAGGCAAGCTTGGCAATACGGATATGTAGATCTCCTTCCTTGTAACCAACTCTGTGTAACCCTAACCCCCTCCGTGTCTATATAAACCGGAGGGTTTAGTCCGTAGGACATATACAACAACAATCATACCATAGGCTAGCTTCTAGGGTTTAGCCTCTCTGATCTCGTGATAGATCAACTCTTGTACTACCCATATCATCAATATTAATCAAGCAGGAGTAGGGTTTTACCTCCATCGAGAGGGCCTGAAGCTAGGTAAAAACATCGTGTCCCTTGTCTCCTGTTACCATCCGCCTAGACGCATAGTTCGGGACCCCCTACCTGAGATCCGCCGGTTTTGACACCGACATTGGTGCTTTCATTGAGAGTTCCTCTGTGTCGTCGTCGTTAGGCTTGATGGATCCTTCGATCATCGTTAGCGATGCAGCCCGGGGTGAGACTTTTCTCCCCGGACAGATTTTTGTATTCGACAGCTTTGCACTGCGAGCCAATTCGCTTGGCCATCTAGAGCAGATTGAAAGTTACGCCCCTGGCCACCAGGTCAAGTTTGGAAGCTTAAACTACACTACCGACATCCGCGGAGACTTGATCTTCGACGGATTTGAGCCTCGGCCGAGTGCGTCGCACTGTCACGGCGGGCATGATTTAGCTCTGCCGCCGAACAGTGTTCAGGAGACCGCACCTGCTACTGCTCCGACCTTCAATTCGGAGCCAATTGCGCCATCCGTGGGCGGGTTGTTGGACCCCGCCACGGACGCTGCAGCCTCAACGGGAATCGAGCCGAACACCAGCCTTACCCTTCACGAGGCCCGTGACTCCAAATTGCCGGACTCTCCTCCAGACTCTGAGCCACCCGTGCCCCTGCCAATCGAATCCGATTGGGCGCCGATCATGGAGTTCACCGCCGTGGATATCTTTCAGCACTCGCCCTTCGGCGACATACTGAATTCACTAAGGTTTCTCTCCTTGTCAGGAGAGTCCTGGCCGGATTATGACCGGCAGGATTGGGATGTGGATGACGAAGAAATTCGACGCCGACCCACCAACCACTTCGTAGCCACTGTCGATGATTTGACCGACATGCTCGACTTCGACTCCGAAGACATCGACGGTATGGACGACGATGTAGGAGATGAACAAGAACCACCGCCTATAGGGCACTAGACAACCACCTCATCATATGATATATATATATATATATATATATAT
>NW_021185157.1:0-929 GCF_002162155.2 Triticum dicoccoides
GATATGCCACTGAGGAAGTTTCTACCGATGCCAAGAAGCAAGCAAGGTTCCGTAAGGGGCTTAGTCCTGAGCTTCGCCGCGACCTCCGTCTGCATGAGTGCACATCTTTTCAGAAGCTTGTTAACAAGGCCATCAGTGCTGAGACTGGTCAGACTGATTATGACGCAACACGCAAGCATGGCCGTGACGTGGGTTCCTCATCCGGTGCTGGTCCTCAGAAGCGCCGCGTGTGGGTGCCCAACACTGCCCTGCCACCTAGGTTCACACCGAGGCCATCCTTCCAGGCGCCTCGCCCCGTTCAACAGTCTGCACCAGCCAAGCCCTATGGTGGTCCAACCAACAGTGCTCCTCCACGTACCAGTTCCGTGACTTGTTTCAAGTGTGGGGAATCTGGCCACTATATGCGTGAGTGTCCCCAGACCAACCCCAACCAACCTGCTAAAGCTGTTGGCCATGGCAAGCCGACAGGGAAAGTGTTCCACGCCAAGCCGGCCACCGCTACACGTGGCCACGTCAACTGTATCTCTGTCGAAGAAGCTCAAGAGGATCCCAACGTCGTTCTCGGTACGCTCCTTGTTAATTGCCACCCGGCATCTGTTCTTTTCGATACAGGAGCCTCTCATTCATTTATATCCGAGAACTATGCTCGTTTGCATAACACCGCATTCTGTGACATGCCATCCACTATGGAAATTTCTACTCCCGGTTCTAGATGGCAGACCTCCAGGGTAAGTTATGGAAATGAAATCCAAGTCGACAGACTTGTTTTCCTTGCATCTTTGATAGCTCTCAAATTTTCAGATATTAATATCATTTTGGGTATGGACTGGATGTCAGCTCATCATGCCAAAATTGATTGCTTCTCTAGGACTGTTCAACTCACTCATCCTTCGGGGAAGATAGTCAATGTCTTGACCCGAATAGCCAAG
>NW_021185158.1:0-913 GCF_002162155.2 Triticum dicoccoides
TGATTATGTTGATTGTGATGTGGTACCTATGCAAGCATGTTCCTTATTACTTGGTAGACCATGGCAATTTGATAAAAAATCTGTACACCATGGTAGAAACAATCACTATACTCTTGTTCATAAGGATAAAAATATTACTTTGCTTCCTATGACTCCTGATTCCATTTTGAAAGATGATATTAATAGAGCTAATAAAGCACAACAGGAGAAGAATAAGAGTGAAAATCAGATTGTGGCAAAAGAATTTGAGCAACAAATGAAGCCTAATAATAAACCATCTAGTGTTGCTTCTGAAATTAAATTGAAAAGTGCATGTTTATTTGCCACCAAATCTGATATTGATGAGCTAGATTTCAGCAAATCTGTTTGCTATGCTTTTGTGTGCAAAGAGGCATTATTTTCATTCGAGGACGTGCCTTCCTCTTTGCCTCCTGCTGTCACTAACATTTTGCAGGAGTTCGCTGACGTTTTTCCACAAGACGTGCCAAAGGGATTACCGCCTATTCGAGGGATTGAGCATCAGATTGACTTAATTCCCGGTGTTTCACTGCCAAACCGTGCACCATACCGTACCAATCCAGAGGAGACGAAGGAGATTATGCGTCAAGTACAAGAGCTTCTCGACAAAGGTTATATACGCGAATCCCTTAGTCCTTGTGCTGTTCCTATTATTCTAGTGCCGAAAAAGGATGGTACATCACGTATGTGTGTTGATTGTAGAGGCATTAATAATATTACTATTCGTTATCGTCATCCTATTCCTAGGCTAGATGATATGCTTGATGAATTGAGTGGCTCTACAATATTCTCCAAAGTTGATTTGCGTAGTGGCTACCATCAAATTCGTATGAAATTGGGAGATGAATGGAAAACAGCATTTAAAACTAAGTTTGGATTATATGAGTGGTTAGTC
>NW_021185159.1:0-1388 GCF_002162155.2 Triticum dicoccoides
AAAAAACATTCAAAGTGACCTGGGGCCAAAAGGGTTCACAAAAATACTCTACCGAGCTCACGAACATTGCTCGAACACAATCAGTTTTCAGACTTAGTGAAAACTGAGACATGCTGAAATTTAACTCACGAAGGCATGTAAACGAGCTCGATGCACTCACCATGGTGCAAGTCATGGCAAGGGAAGCATATAACCATCAAGAAGGCACAAAGTGCTAGCTACACATGGCAAGAACGAAGGCATAGCATGCATGGAACACTAACGGTAGCATCGGCGAAATCGCAAACAAGTTGACGATCTGCCCAGATTAACAACGAAGCAAAAGTTGAGCTCGATTGAGTCAACCTACAGCACTCCACAAATGCCAACAAAGACATGGATGGATAGAGCATAACATAAATATCAAAACTCCCTTACTGATCATCCTCAAAAGAGGCACGGATCATTAGGAAACAAGCTGGACATATAGCATCATGAACTAAAATAACCCAGACTTAGCGAAAATCACTAAGTCCCTGAAATCTGCAATCTCAGGTACCCTACTTCGCAAGCTTGCACAAGACAACACACACACTCTAAAAATGCATGGGTGGCACCTCTGGAAAGAAGACAAAATGCTTCACAATATACCCCAAAGGGGCACAGGCATATCATGCACGGATTAAATATAGCAAAAATGACAACAGTGCATGATGAACTAACGGATCTGCAATTTAACTCACGAAGCCTCCTTCTAACAGAATTTTGGGTATCAAGATGACGAACATTTTGAGACAAAATGCAAATGATGCAATGGAATGAAATTATGTACATGTCGAGACGAACATTTTGATATATCATACGCCCCAAACGGAGCTACGGTTGCGGAGATACAAGCAGTCAAAGGTAGCATAAAAAAACTAGGGTTTCGAGGATAAAAGTCAACCGTTCGAAATCAGATCTGGATCCAGATCTCGCGGTTACTGTTCACCGCCGGAGCACGGAAGCCGAGGTGCACCGGGGACTTGCCGGAAATGGTGGGGACGGCGGCCGGAGCAGCGGGGAGAGGCCGGGGCCGGAGGAGAGGACGACGTGGAGGCGGCGGGGCGGCGCCGGCAGCCCGCGGCGGCGTGGGGCGCGGCCCGCGTCGTCCCGGCGAGGCGGCGGCGGCAGCAGCCGGGCTCGGTGGCGGCGGCGGCCGCCGGCGTGCGGTGGCGCGGAGGAGAGGCAGCGGCGCGAGGCGCGAGGAGGCGCTGGGCGGCGGCGTGGGCCTCGGGGGCCGGCCACGGGCCTCCCGGGCCTGGCGGCGGGGATGTGGTCCGGTGCCACGTGGCGGCGCGGGAGTGGCGGCGGAGAAATGTCCGGCCGGGTCGGACGTGTCCGGCTCGGCGCGGAGATGTTTTTTTTTT
>NW_021185160.1:0-853 GCF_002162155.2 Triticum dicoccoides
AAGTTATTCCTCACGATTGGCTTCGTATGAAGATCACCAACCACCTTCCTAGAGACGATCTATTCTGGTACCAGACGCAATACTTATTCCCGATTGCTTTGAGCCCCTTTCACGCCCTGTTTCAGGCATCGAACGGTTGCCTGCTCGCTCGAAACTTCCCATGAAACCTCATTACTTTGCTCTCGATATTTCCTTAAGTTTCAATTCGAGAGTTACTTTCTGCCACCTTCCTCGATGATATCGACCAGATAGTCAACCTGGTAGAGGTTCGTTCTCCCGGAATACCCCCTTATTTTTACGTAGGTACGATGGAGTTACCGAAGGAAGGACGACAAACTTCATCATGATGACCTGAAGCAGAGGACTGAAGACATCAATGTAATGAATCAACTTCTTCGAGAAGAGCAAGCCAGAATGACAAGACCCGTTAGATTCGTTACCAAACCTTCCCCCTTTCACTACCTCTTAAATCTCGGGACGAGATTTCTTGTAGTAGAGGAGAATTGTGACGCCCGGGTAATCAAGCTACAGTAACCCTCTGGTAATGATGCCACGTCACCTCGATTATTGTTGATAATCTCGCGTTATTTCAGAACCGATCCAAATTCAAATTTGAAATTAAGTCAAACAATAAAAGTTTTCAAACATTAAAATAAAAATGTTTGGGTTGTACCAAATATTACAAAGGTAATTATGGTGCAACAAACCCATTTTTATAAAGTGCCTAAGAAATTTAAAATGATTTAAAAACAGAAAAGAAAATAAATAAAAGAAAGAAAATACAAAAGAGAAAACAAACAAAAAAAAGAAAAAGGACCCCCGGGCCAGCCGACCCGACAGGCTGGCCCATTCG
>NW_021185161.1:0-1045 GCF_002162155.2 Triticum dicoccoides
ACTATAGAATTTCTGATGAGTATATGTTGTTGACATATTAATGATCAGAAATGACGTAGAATTTCTGGAAAGCATATAGGGTTATTTGGAAAGTGTTTTCAATGGAAAACCTGGATTAAGCTACTTGAACATTGAGCATCAAGATCTATAAGGATAGATCAAAACGCTTAATAGTACTTTCAAATGAGCACATGCCTTGACGTGATCTTGAAGGTGTTCAAGATGGATCAGTCAAAGAAGGAGTTCTTGCCTGAGTTGTAAGGTATGAAGTTAAGACTTAAAGCTCGACCATGGCAGAATAGAGAGAAAGGAACGAAGGTCGTCCCCTATGCTTAAGACATAGGCTCTATAGTATGCTATGCTGTGTACCGCACCTGAAGTGTGCCTTGCCATGAGTCAGTCAAGGGGTACAAGAGTGATCCAAGAATGGATCACAGGACAGCGGTCAAAGTTATCCTTAGTAACTAGTGGACTAAGGAATTTTCTCGGTTATGGAGGTGGTAAAAGAGTTCGTCGTAAAGGGTTACGTCGATGCAAGCTTAACACCTATCCGGATAGCTCTGAGTAGAGATACCGGATATGTATAATGGAGCAACAATTTAGAATAGCTCCAAGTAGAACAGTTATTTGGAATAGCTCCAAATAGAACGTGGTAGCTGCATCTAGGAGATGACATAGAGATTTGTAAAGCGCACACGGATCTGAAAGGTTCAGACCCGTTGACTATAACCTCTCTCACAAGCATAACATGATCAAACCCAGAACTCATCGAGTGTTAATCACATGGTAAATGTGAACTAGATTATTGACTCTAGTAAACTCTTTGGGTGTTAGTCACATGGGGATGTGACCTTGAGTGTTAATCACATATCGATGTGAACTAGATTATTGACTCTAGTGCAAGTGGGAGACTGTTGGAAATATGCCCTAGAGGCAATAATAAATTGATTATTATTATATTTCCTTGTTCATGATAATCTTTATTATCCATGCTAGAATTGTATTGATAGGAAACTCAGATACATGTGTGGATACATAGACAACA
>NW_021185162.1:0-1163 GCF_002162155.2 Triticum dicoccoides
GAGTGGGCCCAGAGATACCTCTCCGTCATACGGAGTGACAAATCCCAGTCTCGATCCGTGTCAACCCAACAGACACTTTCGGAGATACCTGTAGTGCACCTTTATAATCACCCAGTTACGTTGTGACGTTTGGTACACCCAAAGCACTCTTACGGTATCCGGGAGTTACACGATCTCATGGTCTAAGGAAGAGATACTTGACATTGAAAAAGCTCTAGCAAACGAACTACACGATCTCATGCTATGCTTAGGATTGGGTCTTGTCCATCACATCATTCTCCTAATGATGTGATCCCGTTATCAACGACATCCAATGTCCATAGCCAGGAAACCATGACTATCTGTTGATCACAACGAGCTAATCAACTAGAGGCTCACTAGGGACATATTGTGGTCTATGTATTCACACGTGTATCATGATTTCCGGATAATACAGTTATAGCATGAATAAAAGACTATTATCATGAACAAAGAAATATAATAATAACACTTTTATTATTGCCTCTAGGGCATATTTCCAACAGTCTCCCACTTGCACTAGAGTCAATAATCTAGTTACATTGTGATGAATCGAACACCCATAGAGTCCTGGTGCTGATCATGTTTTGCTCGCGAGAGAGGTTTAGTCAATGGATCTGCGACATTCAGATCCGTATGTACTTTGCAAATTTCTATGTCTCCATCTTGAACATTTTCACGGATGGAGTTGAAACGACGCTTGATGTGCCTGGTCTTCTTGTGAAATCTGGGCTTCTTGGCAAGGGCAATAGCTCCAGTATTGTCACAGAAAAGTTTGATCGGCCCCGACGCATTGGGTATGACTCCTAGGTCGGTGATGAACTCCTTCACCCAAATAGCTTCATGCGCTGCCTCCGAGGCTGCCATGTACTCCGCTTCACATGTAGATCCCGCCACGACGCTCTGCTTGCAGCTGCACCAGCTTACTGCTCCACCATTCAACATATACACGTATCCGGTTTGTGACTTAGAGTCATCCAGATCTGTGTCGAAGCTAGCGTCGACGTAACCCTTTACGACGAGCTCTTCGTCACCTCCATAAACGAGAAACATGTCCTTTGTCCTTTTCAGGTACTTCAGGATATTCTTGACCGCTGTCCAGTGTTCCTTGCCGGGATTACTTTGGTACCTACCTACCAAACTTA
>NW_021185163.1:0-1019 GCF_002162155.2 Triticum dicoccoides
TCGGTCATCAACACTCACAGTTTTGGCCGATACGGGCCTGTTTCTTGGATTATTACTCACCGTTTTGGGGTCCCGAAGTGATTTCCATAATTGTTGAACCCCAAGGTGCGCTTACGTGTCGGTCATCCACACTGGCATTTTTGGCCCATTCTGGACCATTTCGTGGACTCACTATTTTGGGGTCCTAGAGTGATTCCACGATTAACGAACCCTGGGGTGCGTTTACGTGTTGGTCATCAACACTGGCAGTTTTGGCTGATTCTGGCCCATTTCGTGGACTATTACTCACTATTTTGGGGTCCCGGAGTGATTTCCACGATTAACGAACCCTGGAGTGCATTTACGTGTCGGTCATCAACACTCACAGTTTTGGCCGATTCTACCCCGTTTCTTGGATTATTACTCACCATTTTGGGGTCCCGAAGCGATTTCCATAATTGTTGAACACCAAGGTCCGCTTATGTGTCGGTCATCAACACTGGCAGTTTCGGCCGATTCTGGCCCGTTTGATGGACTATTAGTCACTGTTTTGGGGTCCCGCAGTGGTTTCCATGGTTAGTGAACCCTGTGGTGCGTTTACGTGTCGGTTATCAACACTCGCAGTTTTGGCCGATTCTGGCCCGTTTCTTGGATTGTTACTCATTGTTTTGGGGTCCCGAAACGATTTCCATAGTTGTTAAACACCAAGGTGCGCTTATATGTCGGTCATCAACACTGGCAGTTTTGACCGATTCTGGCCCGTTCCGTGGACTATTACTCACTATTTGGGGGTCCTGGAATGATTACCACGATTAACGAAACCTGGGGTGCGTTTACGTGTCGGCTATAAGCACTGGCAGTTTTGGCCGATCCTGACCCGTTTCTTGGATTATTACTCACCGTTTTGGGGTCCCGAAGCGATTTCCATAGTTGTTAAACCCCAAGGTGAGCTTACGTGTCGGTCATCCACACTAGCAGTTTTAGCCAATTCTAGCCCGTTTCATGGACTCACTATTTTGGGGTCCTAGAGTGATTTCCAC
>NW_021185164.1:0-1162 GCF_002162155.2 Triticum dicoccoides
GTATCGGAATGAACAAGGGGGTTTGCTTGCCTGGTAAATCAACAGAGGAGGCACTGCTTCACAGACAGGTACTCTGGAACGGTCTCCGGAGCAAGACCTATCGAGAAGGAACGGTGCCGGCAATCAATACACAAACATATGCAACAATATGATGCATGAACATGGCATGAAGATGTGATGTTGTTTGAGCTAGTGCAACTAGTATTCATTTGGTTTGAAGTCCATTTGAACCAAAGGTTCAAATGCATCTCCAAATTAAGCTCCTATATATGCCATAATGTGTTTTCTCATATTAAGCATGTATAAGTTGGTTTTTCATGCATGAAACTAGTACAGATGGATAGATTACATTTTTCTGATAATTTTTCATATATAAATTATTTTAATCTGAGCTACGGTTGAATTGTTATGAATTTTTGAAGTTTAAAACAATTTCTGGAATTTTCTGATTTAATTTAAATCCAGAAATAAATATTGCGCCAGCATGACGTCAGCACGACGTCAGCGGTCAACTGCGGCTGGCTGGGGTCAAACCTGACGTGTGGGGTCCACACGTCAGTGACAGGGGGTTAAACAGGGTTAGTTTAATCCTAATTAAAAGATTAGTGGCACTGGGGCCCACTGTTAGTGTCAGGGTTAATTAACAGAGTTGATTAAATTTAAACTAATCCTAAACTCGAATTAGCAGGGACGGGCCCCACTGTCATTGAGCCAGGGGAGGTCAAACCCCCTGGTCAACCGGGCTAATACGCCGGCGTTTAGCCGCCGGCGGCAGCAAACGCGGCGGAGGGCGCGGGATTTCCACTCTGGCGCCCAATCGAGCAGCGGAAGGCACGCGCGGGAAGCTGGGGCTCGCGCGCACCCACTGGTGCCCTCCGTTTCACCGGAGATGGCCTAGATCGACGGCGGCGACCACTTGGGCGGCGGCCGGAGTTCGGGCGCGAGCGGGATCGGGCTGCGGGGCACGGGGAGGCCACCTGAGGGGCTCGGCGGCACCCTCGTGGCACCGGGAGCGCGAAGGGATGCTCGGTTTGGGCGGAGGCGGGCCGAGACGGCGACGGCGACATGGACGGCGACGAGAGGCTTCGGCCGTGGTGGGGAACGGTGCTACGGCGCGGGAACGAAGGGGAGAAGAGAGGGAAACGGCGGCGGAGCTCACCGC
>NW_021185165.1:0-988 GCF_002162155.2 Triticum dicoccoides
GGCCGACCGCGGTTTTACATCAGTTGTATCTCGTGATGTAAATTTGCATCACGAAGTTTTAAATTTTACATCTCCGGGAGACGGTGGTCTAATTTTTTTTTACATATGGATCGTCTGTTGGAGTAACGCTTTTTGCTCTTGAATCTTCAAAAATTAGTTATTTTTACATACGGATCGTTTATTGGAGATGCTCTAACCCAAAGTGAAACCGAAGGAGGAACAACACGAAATGGTCCAAAACAAACCACCCCTTCCCAGATTGAATCACTGTGAAATTTGGGTTCACGGTTCAGCTATCAGGCGGAGATTTTGACCATGAGGACATCTCCAACGCCCCCGTGTAAGAATATTTTGAATATTCAGTGTGACCCAGGTAATTTAGAGAAATAATTCTAATATTATGTTGTCTAGTGTGATGATTACTAGAAATAGAATTGTGGGATTAAATACACTCTTCTCTCCCTTCATAAATAAATAAATATGTGGTAGATGTGTATGTATAAAGGTATATCAGAGTGCAATGCATACATTGCTAACTATCACATGCTAATAGCCAGCTGCTTGGTTCAGTTAGCAGCACGTACGTGGTGAATGCATGGATGTGTTAGTGAAAGGTTACTGTTGCTCTTATTAGAAGATACGCATCACGTCGTGAAGTCATGGCCTATGGAAAACACACGTCCATTGGATGCCTCAAGGCTGTGTACGTTTACGGAAAATAATTATGGTACTGCTAATTGGCCGTAGGTAATTAGCCGGTTCCATGCAATCACGTGTGAGGCAAAGGGCTGCTTCGAACAATTGCATCCCTTGTAAGACCATCCATAGTGGGAGTTAGTAACCACTAGTAGAAAAAGAGGCTTCCGTCCAGCCCCATTAGTCGCGAAACTGTAGGAACCGCGACTAATGAAGTCTTTAGTCGCGGTTCGGCAGATGAACCGCGACCAAATGCCTGGGCCCAGGGCGCTCGCGGGCTTTAGTCGCGGTT
>NW_021185166.1:0-1254 GCF_002162155.2 Triticum dicoccoides
AGATGTGAGATTGATAATTTTAATGGTTTATCTAAGGTGGCAACTTAAACACACATCTGGGTGGATTGAGGCACCTGATGTCTATCAGGACTTGCCTGTTTTTATTTTGGACCGCCACCCAGGCTCAAAGGGATCATAAGATTTTTCATGCTAGAAACTTCCGTGTGCAGCCACATGCTACTATGGGCTCTAGCATAGTTGACTAAGTTGTGCGAACTCTTACGGGGTAGACTAGCAGATGTAGGGGATGTAGGTGTACCGGTTTACCCCACATGTAAGGTGCTAGCACTTCTGAAAGACTATGTCTCGGTCATCCGCCTTCTCAAACACCCTGTAGTGCGAGAAACCAAACGGAGGCGATCGAGTCTTGTGGGAAAAGTGCGCAAACCTCTGCAGAGTAACAAACTAATCATGATTAGCCGTGTCCCCGGTTATGGACATTTTGAGTATCTAGTTCTTGGATTATCCTGTTGATCTCAACACGTTACTTATTATAATTTGTTTGGGTTTAATGAGTACTTTTAATTGGGATTGAGGATGCTGTCAACCATTCTCAATGTTTAACAACCACCATGATAGTTAAATAAATTTTATTCCTTTGATGTAGGGAAAAATTGGCTTTTCGCAAAAACTGTAATCATAGAGCTTTCCACCAGCCATATATGCATGTAGTATAGCCTATTCTTTCATTACTCTCTATGTGTTACATTGCCAGCATATGCCATGTGCTGACCCATTTTCGGGCTGCAACTTTTCATGTTGCAGACTTTTCAGACGACGAGTAAGTGGTACGTTAGGGTTACGATTTCCTATACTCAACTTTGCCGTTGGTGTTGATGGGAATCCACAACCTTGTTGCTTCCGCTATATTTTGGATTGAGGTAATAGTTTTTACGTTACTTTATACATGTGATTTACCTCTGTTATAAATCCTTCGAGTACTGTGTGTGTCAGCATACCGATCCAGGGATGACACGAAAGCACAGAGACTTGATCCATTCGGGTCGGGTCGCTACACAACAACAACAACAACAACAACAACAACAACAACAACACCAACACCAACAACAACAACACCAACACCAACACCAACAGCAGCAGCAGCAGCAGCAGCAGCAGCAGCAACAGCAACAAAAACAACAACAACGACGACGACGACAACAACGACAACAACAACGACAACAACGACAACAACAACGACAACAACAACAACGACAACCACAACAACAACAACCACAACAACAACGACAACAA
>NW_021185167.1:0-1012 GCF_002162155.2 Triticum dicoccoides
TCCTTAACCCCCGGTGGAAGAATAGACTGACTCAGATCAGAATGTCATAAGATAAAGGAGTAAAAAGAGCCTTACGTTCCAACCCACAAACAATTCCCCTACATATAACTAAAGAATTTCTAGACTCAACATCGACCAGTTTGGCTTGGAGAACCTACAGGCAGTCCGGCTCTGATGCCAACGCTGTCAGGACCCCGACTCGATGTCACATCGATCTAGCCTGTAACACCTCATATCACTTTGCGGCCTCACGCACGGTATCCCCACGGGTGTCGCCTTACCTTTGCCCGGGACCGTTTGCGCCTTTTGGCTCACGTATATGATAGTGTCGCTAGCATCCATATGATAAGGAGCCCGGGCTGACATGACTAGTCGTAAACCCAAAGTGGCACAGACTTACAGGGACAGGCATCCATGACCCAGCTTCGAACGTGTCGGTCATCAGCAAGTGGGTCCGGGCTGTAGCAATGGGCTAGCAGGACTCCGGTAAACCGGGCTGTAGCGGGCTAACAGGACTCCGGTACTCAATGCGTGACATTTCCCTAAAGGGACAGACACAGGAACGAAGAAGGACACATGCCGGCCAGCCTAAGTGTTCCAGAGCAGTAGCAAGCTACCATGGCTCAGTGGTAACACTAGGAGACATTTCCCGGTAAGAGAGGCTACTAAAGATAAACAACTAGATAGTCAGATCCCACACATACCAAGCATTTCAATCATACACACAATATGCTCGATATGTGCAAATACAACAAGGCATCACAACATGACTCTATGACACAAGTACTTTATTTAAGGCTCAGAGAGCCATACATAACATACACATAGGTACGGGTCACACGACCCAGCATTCAAGTCATACAGTCATACAAACCAGCAGCGGAAGTAACTTGTCTGAGTACAGACAACTAGTAAAATAAAAGAGGCTTGGAAAGCCTAGCTATACTACGTGGTCCTTCACAAGCTCAGGATCACCACCTGGGCCTTAGCCTACTCATTGATGTCAACGTCT
>NW_021185168.1:0-821 GCF_002162155.2 Triticum dicoccoides
TGGCTCCTGCTGCTGATGCGGAGGAGGATGATTATGTGGGAGATTATGAGGATGAGGTTGATCAAAATCAGCACTACGTGCAGCCACCTGTACCACCACCAGCAGGTCGACCTCAGGTATATATTCGTAATGGTAGGCCTGCACCACCACCTCAGGTACGAGATGATGTCCATATTCCTAAACTAAAATTGAATATTCCACCATTTGAGGGTAGATATGTTCCTGATATATATCTTACTTGGGAGTTAGAAACTGAACAACGATTTACATGTTTACAATATCCCGAGGAGAGACGAGTTGCTGCTGCTGTTTGTGCTTTCACTAGTTTTGCATGTGTATGGTGGTCTGAACATTGTAGATTATATCCTATTCCAACTACTTGGACTGCTTTGAAAACCGCTATGCGTACGCGTTGGGTTCCAACATATTATCAACGTGAATTGCTTCAAAAATTGCAGCGTTTAAGACAAGGGAAAAATTCTGTAGAAGAATATTATCAGGAATTACAAACTGGCATGATTGGATGTGGTATTGTTGAGGAGAATGAAGCTATGCTTGCACGTTTTCTGGGTGGATTAAATAGAGAGATTCAGACCATTCTAGACTATAAGGAGTATACTAATATCACTCGTTTATTCCATCTTGCTTGTAAAGCTGAACGTGAAGTGCAGGATCGACAAGCATTGGGGCGAACTAACTTTTCTGCAGGCCGACCTTCATCATGGACACCACGTGCATCTTCTACTTCAACTGCACCAGCACCTCCATCCGGTGCCACCTCCAGCCGTGATACAAGAAAACAGGCACAACCACCATTATCT
>NW_021185169.1:0-1397 GCF_002162155.2 Triticum dicoccoides
TCCGAACGTCGTAATCGCACCCTATTGGATATGGTGCGGTCTATGATGTCTCTTACCGATTTACCGCTATCATTTTGGGGATACGCTCTAGAGACAGCTACATTCACTTTAAATAGGGCACCGTCTAAATCCATTGAGACGACACCGTATGAATTATGGTTTGGAAAGAAACCTAAGCTGTCGTTTCTAAAAGTTTGGGGATGCGATGCTTATGTCAAGAAACTTCAACCTGAAAAGCTCGAACCCAAGTCGGAAAAATGCGTATTCATA
Source organism: Triticum dicoccoides (assembly GCF_002162155.2). NCBI lineage: Eukaryota > Viridiplantae > Streptophyta > Magnoliopsida > Poales > Poaceae > Triticum > Triticum dicoccoides. Next base: position 271 of record NW_021185169.1, read on the forward strand.
GGATACCCTAAGGAAACTGTCGGGTATACCTTCTACTTAAGATCCGAAGGCAAGATCTTTGTTGCCAAGAACGGATGCTTTCTGGAAAAAGAGTTTCTCTCGAAAGAAGTAAGTGGGAGGAAAGTAGAACTCGATGAAGTACTACCTCTTGAGCGGGAAAGTGGTGCAGCTCAGGAAAATGTTCCTGTGATGCCCACACCAACTGAAGAGGAAAACATTGATGATGATAAAGGTACTTCGGATCAAGTTACTGCTGAACTTCGTAGGTCCACAAGGACACGTTCCGCACCAGAGTGGTACGGCAACCCTGTCCTGGAAATCATGTTGTTAGACAACAATGAACCTTCAAACTATGAAGAAGCGATGGCGGGCCCGGGTTCCAACAAATGGCTTGAAGCCATGAAATCCGAGATAGAATCCATGTATGAAAACAAAGTATGGACTTTGACAGACTTGCCCGATGATCGGCGAGCGATAGAAAACAAATGGATTTTTAAGAAGAAGACGGACGCGGATGGTAATGTTACCATTTATAAGGCTCGACTTGTCGCTAAGGGTTATCGACAAGTTCAAGGGATTGACTACGACGAGACTTTCTCTCCCGTAGCGAAGCTGAAGTCCGTCCGAATCATGTTAGCAATTGCCGCATACTATGATTATGAGATATGGCAGATGGACGCCAAAACGGCATTCCTTAACGGACATCTTAAGGAAGAACTGTATATGATGCAGCCGGAAGGTTTTGTCGATCCTCGGAACGCTAACAAAGTATGCAAGCTCCAGCGATCCATTTATGGACTGGTGCAAGCATCTCGGAGTTGGAACATTCGCTTTGATGAGATGATCAAAGCGTTTGGGTTTATGCAGACTTATGGAGAAGCCTGCGTTTACAAGAAAGTGAGTGGGAGCTCTGTAGCATTTCTCATATTATATGTAGATGACATACTCTTGATGGGAAATAATATAGAATTTCTGGACAGCATTAAGGCCTACTTGAATAAGTGTTTTTCAATGAAGGACCTTGGAGAAGCTGCTTATATATTAGGCATCAAGATCTATAGAGATAGATCGAGACGCCTCATAGGTCTTTCACAAAGCACATACCTTGATAAGATTTTGAAGAGGTT
>NW_021185170.1:0-1212 GCF_002162155.2 Triticum dicoccoides
GTACATCTACGAGAAATCCGAGTGCATCTACTAAGAAGATGCTCCCTACTTTTTTGTATGCAAGGCCACTATCCCATTTTTCATATACAAAGGAAACAAAGCAAACAAATAAATAGCAAGATTAATTATGTAGAAAACCTCTTTTCTATTGGGCTAGTTGAACATCTTCATGTGTTGGCTCTTTCTCTATGGTTGCACGCAACAATTTTTACATTAATAAGCACTACGTTACGAGGCAAAAATCTATTCAATTTTTCACAAGAAGAGATACTGGCCTTATATATCAAATCATATTTTTGATAGTGGACTTGTATAAGAAAATGGAGGGAATAGCATACACTATAGTAACTGTAAACCTCATGATCTAGTTGTACCACATCTTCCATTATTCGAGACAGAATCCAAGAAAATTCTTAATTTTTGTACACCATTTAACCGCCAATGGACATATATGTCCTTTAGTTTTAGTAAGCGTCATGCTGAGACCCATCTTTCTAAAAGAGGGTATCGCAAGTTTGATTGAAAATTATAAGAGCTCACAACAAGAACACCCATGGAATCAATCAAAATGAAATAGAGATTTCATAATAATCTCATGCGACAAAATCATATAGTTATACTGTCATCCATATCTCCAAATGTTTGCACTTTCTCCTAGTGGCTGCATCGGAGAAATGAAAATTCGCAACTCTTAGCATTCAGGTTTGATGAAAGGAGATACATATTTAGATTAAATGTAATATGCATTACCCCAAAAAATATATGAGCTGCTTATGCATGGAAAAAAACATGTATGATTGTCTCATGTTTGTGAAAACCTGTTAGTGCTTTTTTTGAACTATATTTTCATATATATTTTTTATTTCTCTGCACAATCATGAAAAAAGATGCCATTTGTCTCTGCACAATCATATCAAGAAAAAATAAACAAGGATGCTACAATTTTTTTAGGATAGAACTAGCTACACAACAATCAGGCAAACACGTAGTGAAGCTTTCATTGGCAAAAAAATGTGGTGAAGCATTAGAAAGCAGAGTAGCACACGATCTTCGAGTAAGAAATCAACACCGAGTATTCTTGGGAACGATAGTGATGGTGTATTGACACATTGACTAGTTGCATAACATATCCCAAATCAGTATGAACCATAGCATATCCTACTCCATCTATTGTCAATCGAATTGAACATTTGTGCGGGGCGGGGTGGGGTG
>NW_021185171.1:0-1555 GCF_002162155.2 Triticum dicoccoides
TGGTTCTTTTATGATGAAGACTATTGAATTCAAATGGAATTTATTGGAGAGAATTAAACGCAACTCTGAAGATTGGGACCTGGACGAAGGTAAGGAGTCAGGTATAGCTCCTAAGTTTGATTGCGTTAAATCTTTCATGATACCGATGTTTTCCGTAAATTTAGCACTAAATATGGACTTGACTCTGAGATAGTAGCTTCTTTTTGTGAATCTTTTGCTACTCATGTTGATCTCCCTAAGGAGAAGTGGTTTACATATCATCCTCCCATAGAAGAAAAAGTAGTTTCACCTATTAAAGTTGAAGAAAAGACGATCACTTATAATGATCCTATTGTTCCTACTGCTTATGTTGAGAAACCACCTTTCCCTATTAGAATAAAGGATCATGCTAAAGCTTCAACTGTGGTTTGTAAAAGCAATATTAGAACTTATACACCTCCTGAGCAAGTTAAAATTGAACCTAATATTGCTATTGTTAAAGATCTCTTGGCTGATAAGATTGATGGGCATGTTATTTATTTCTGTGATGAGAGTGCTAGAATTGCTAAACCTTGTGCTAAAGATAAACATAGACCTGTGGTAGGCATGCCTGTTATTTCTGTTAAAATAGGAGATCATTGTTATCATGGCTTATGTGACATGGGTGCTAGTGCTAGTGCAATACCTATTGACTTATACAAAGAAATTATGCATGATATTGCATCCGCTGAGTTAGAGGAAATTGATGTTACCATTAAGCTTGCCAATAGAGATACTATTTCACCAATTGGAATTGTTAGAGATGTTGAAGTCTTGTGTGCGAAAACTAAATATCCTTCTGATTTTCTTGTTCCTGGTTCCCCACAAGATTGCTTTTGTCCCATTATATTTGGTAGAACCTTCTTGAACACTGTTAATGCTAAGATAGACTGTGAAAAGGATGTTGTTACTATCGGTTTGGGTGATATGTCTCATGAGTTTAATTTCTCTAAATTTCGTAGACAACACCGTGAAGAGGAATTGCCTAGTAAAGATGAAATTATTGGTCTTGCTTCTATTTCCGTACCTCCTAGTGATCCTTTGGAACAATATTTGCTAGACCATGAAAATGATATGTTTATGAATGAAAGAAGGGAAATAGATGAAGTGTTCTTTAAACAGGGACCTATTCTGAAACACAACTTGTCTGTTGAAATCCTAAAGGATCCTCCTCCACCCAAGGTTGATCCCGTGTTTGAGCTTAAACCATTACCAGATACTCTTAAATATGCTCATCTTGATGAAAAGAACATATATCCTGTTATTATTAGTGCTAGCCTTTCAAAGAAGGAAGAAGAAAAGTTATTGAAAAATCTGAAGAAGCACCATGCTTCTATTGGATATACTCTTGATGATCTTAAGGGCATTAGTCCCACTGTATGTCAACACAAAATAAATTTGGAGAAAGATGCCAAACCAGTTATTGATCGCCAACGACGGTTAAATCCTAAGATGAAAGAAGTGGTAAGAAAGGAAATACTAAAACTCCTTGAGGCAGGTATAATCTATCCCGTTGCTGATAGTCAGTGGGTAAGTC
>NW_021185172.1:0-933 GCF_002162155.2 Triticum dicoccoides
AGGAGAAGTTGCCTACCAGTTGGAACTACCTCCGCACCTCTCCAGAGTTCACGATGTCTTCCACGTTTCTCAACTCAGGCGTTGCTTCTCGGATCCTATCCGTGAAGTGGACCACGAAACGCTTGATCTCCAAGATGATCTTACATATCGAGAGTACCCCATTCGTATCCTCGATCAAGCCGAACGTACCACGCGACGTCATAATATCAAGTTTCTCAAGGTTCAATGGTCGCACCATTCCGAGGATGAAGCAACTTGGGAAAGGGAGGATCGTCTTCGACTCGAGTATCCCGCCTTCTTCCCGGAGGAACCCAAATCTCGGGACGAGATTCTTTTGAGTGGGGGTGAGTTGTCACACCCTAGCTAGTCATGCATTAGAGTGTTGCATCATGTTTACTCTTTCATCAGAAACTTGAAATGGGGATCTGTGAAACCCTCAGAACCATTTTGAAAATGACCCAAATAAAAATTTCTCCAACAGGGTCCAAGAAAATGCTCATGTTCCTCTCTGAAAATATTGGACAGAGATAAAAATCAAACCAATATTTTTAGTGGCTCATGGACATTTATTTTGGGCATTTGGAATTAATGCATAAATATTTGCATTGGAAATATATTAATTATATATATTAATATATGCCCAAATATTATGCCAATTATAAAAGAGCTCTGGAATAATATAAATAGCTCCTGCAAAAATTGGCATAAGTTAAATAAATGATTTAATATATTATTTAAATCAAAACAAATGTCAGAAATTAAAAAAAAGGAAAATATATAACAGGAGGAGCTTACCTGGGCTCCTCCACTGTGCGGCCCAGCCAGCTGGCTGGCCCAGCCAGCAGCCGGCCCAGCCCACCTCCCTCCTCTGTCGTCTTCGTCCCGACAGAGGGAGGGGAGTGTGGCCGGCGCGCGCGCGCCACCGCGCCACGC
>NW_021185173.1:0-1516 GCF_002162155.2 Triticum dicoccoides
TTGGAGCGGACCTGGGAGTGGCAAGCATAAGGGACGAAGACGGGGAAACATGTCGGATGCGATCATACCAGCACTAAAGCACCGGATCCCATCAGAACTCCGAAGTTAAGCGTGCTTGGGCGAGAGTAGTACTAGGATGGGTGACCTCCTGGGAAGTCCTCGTGTTGCATTCCTTTTATAATTATTTTTTGCGCCTTGTGACAAACATATCGCACGTGCGCGATATATATTAATCCCGTTATATTATTTTTGACGTTTGCGATATGTTTAAGCTCAATGCTCATTGCTCGCGCGTCTTGGGGCGGCTTTGTGGCGCGAAGAGCGCTTTCTGAAAGGGGTGGAAAAAACTCGTGTTGCTGCGGTATGGAGGGAGGGGTGGAAACCGTGGAAAACTCGTCTCCGTGATTGAGCGGGAGAGTAAGTAGTATAGGACATTATCCATTGTTAGGGAATGGTTGTAATGGTAGTGAGAATGTAGAATCGTCTTTGGAGCGGACCTGGGAGTGGCAAGCATAAGGGACGAAGACGGGGAAACATGTTGGATGCGATCATACCAGCACTAAAGCACCGGATACCATCAGAACTCCAAAGTTAAGCGTGCTTGGGCGAGAGTAGTATTAGGATGGGTGACCTCCTGGGAAGTCCTCGTATTGCATTCCTTTTATAATTATTTTTTGCGCCTCGTGACAAACATATCGCACGTGCGCGATATATATTAATCCCGTTATATTATTTTTGACGTTTGCGATATGTTTAAGCTCGATGCTCATTGCTCGCGCGTCTTGGGGCGGCTTTGTGGCGCGAAGAGCGCTTTCTGAAAGGGGTGGAAAAAACTCGTGTTGCTGCGGTATGGAGGGAGGGGTGGAAACCGTCGAAAACTCGTCTCCGTGATTGAGCGGGAGAGTAAGTAGTATAGGACATTATCCATTGTTAGGGAACGGTTGTAATGGTAGTGAGAATGTAGAATCGTCTTTGGAGCGGACCTGGGAGTGGCAAGCATAAGGGACGAAGACGGGGAAACATGTTGGATGTGATCATACCAGCACTAAAGCACCGGATCCCATCAGAACTCCGAAGTTAAGCGTGCTTGGGCGAGAGTAGTACTAGGATGGGTGACCTCCTGGGAAGTCCTCGTGTTGCATTCCTTTTATAATTATTTTTTGCGCCTTGTGACAAACATATCGCACGTGCGCGATATATATTAATCCCGTTATATTATTTTTGACGTTTGCGATATGTTTAAGCTCAATGCTCATTGCTCGCGCGTCTTGGGGCGGCTTTGTGGCGCGAAGAGCGCTTTCTGAAAGGGGTGGAAAAAACTCGTGTTGCTGCGGTATGGAGGGAGGGGTGGAAACCGTGGAAAACTCGTCTCCGTGATTGAGCGGGAGAGTAAGTAGTATAGGACATTATCCATTGTTAGGGAACGGTTGTAATGGTAGTGAGAATGTAGAATCGTCTTTGGAGCGGACCTGGGAGTGGCAAGCATAAGGGACGAAGACGGGGAAACATGTCGGAT
>NW_021185174.1:0-536 GCF_002162155.2 Triticum dicoccoides
GACCTCCTGTCTAGATCTTTGATGTAACTAATTAAGCGAATGAGCAAACTAAAGGAAGGATTGCGTCCTTTTCTTGGTTTCGTTTAGTCCTTTTTGTTTGGTCAATCTGGGCCAGGTACTTCTATGTTGATTTCTATATTGAAAGGAAGGATCCATAGGCTTCAATGTGTTGGGGCTACTAAATTAAAAAAGGAATTATCCTACTATTAAAGGGAATAGATATTCTTGGTTTGGTTTAGTCCTTTTCGTTTGGTCAATATGGGCGAGGTACTTCTATGTTGATGGGCCTTTTATGGGCTTTCATAGAGACCGCGAAAAATAATTGGGTCAAAATAAATCAACATTGTGGGAATTGAACACATGACCTCCTGTCTAGATCTTCGATGTAACTAATTAAGCGAATGAGCAAACTAAGGGAAGGATTGCGTCCTTTTCTTGGTTTGGTTTAGTCCTTTTCGTTTGGTCGATCTGGGCCAGGTAGTTCTATGTTGATTTCTATATTGAAAGGAAGGATCCATAGGCTTCAATGTGTTGGG
>NW_021185175.1:0-1134 GCF_002162155.2 Triticum dicoccoides
TGCACTTTTACTCACCGCTTTGGGGTCCCAGAGCGATTTCCGTGGTTGTTGAACTCCAAGGTGCACTTACGTGTGTGTCATCAACATTCATAGTTTTTGCCGATTCTGGCCCGTTTCTTGGAATATTACTCTGTTTTGGCGTCCCGGTGTGATTTCCATGATTGACGAACACCGGGGTGCGTTTATGTGTCGGTTAACAACACTCGCATTTTGGGCCGATTCTGGCCCGTTTCATGGACTAATACTCACCGTTTTGGGGCCCCAAAGCGATGTCCATGGTTCTTGAACCCCATGGTGCGCTTACCTGTCGATCATCAACAATCGTAGTTTGGGCCGATTTTGGCCCGTTTCTTGCACTATTACTTAGTTTTGGGGGTCCCGCATTGATTTCCATGATTGACGAACTCCGTGGTGCGTTTACATGTCGGTCATCAACACACAATTTTGGTCGACTCTGGTCCGCTTCGTGCACTATTACTCACCGTTTTGGCGTCCCGGAGCGATTTCCATGATTGACAATTCCCGGGGTGCGTTTGCGTGTGTGTCCTCAATACTCACAGTTTTGGCCAATTCTGACGCGATTCGTGGACTATTACTCAACATTTAGGGGTCCCGAAGCGATTTCCATAGTTGTTGAACCCCAAAATGCGTTTAGGTGTCGGTCATGAACACTCACAGTTTTGGACGATTCTGGCCCGTTTCGTGGACTATTACTCACTGTTTTGGGGTCCCGGTGAGACTTGCACAATTAACAAACCCCGGGGTGCGTTTACGTGTCGATCATCAACACTCGCAGTTTCGGCCGATTCTGGCTTGTTTTGTGGCACTCGCAGTTTTGGCCGTTTCTGGCCCGTTTCATGGACTATTACTCACTGTTTTGGGGTCCCGGAGTGATTTCCTTGATTAACAAACCCCGGGGTGTGTTTACGTGTCGGTCATAAACACTCGTGGTTTTTGTCGATTCTGACACGTTTTGTGGACTATTACTCACCGTTTTGGGGTACCGAAGCGATTTCCATAGTTGTTGAACCCGAAGGTGCGCTTACATGTAGGTCATCAACAATCGCAGTTTGGGCCGATTTTGGCCCATTTCTTGGACTATTACTTAGTTTCGGGGGTCCCGGAGTGATTTCC
>NW_021185176.1:0-1287 GCF_002162155.2 Triticum dicoccoides
AGGAGAGACGTGTTCCTGCTGCTGTTTGTGCATTCACTAGTTTTGCATGTGTTTGGTGGTCTGAGCATTGTAGATTATTTCCTATTCCGGCTACTTGGGCTGCTTTGAAAACTGCTATGCGTACTCATTGGGTTCCACCATATTATCAACGTGAATTACTTCAAAAATTGCAGCGCTTATGACAGGGAAAAAATTCTGTAGAAGAATATTATCAGGAATTACAAACTGGCATGATTAGATGTGGTATTGTTGAGGAGAATGAAGCTATGCTTGCATGTTTTATGGGTGGATTAAATAGAGATATTCAGACGATTCTAGAGTATAAGGAGTATACTAATATCACTCGTTTATTCCATCTTGCTTGTAAAGCTGAACGTGAAGTGCAGGATCGACAGGCATTGGCGCGGACTAACTTTTCTACAGGTCGACCTTCATCATGGACACCACGTGCATCATCTACTTCCACATGTTCTGCTACACCGGTGCCTCCGTCGGCTGCCACCTCCAACCGTGATACAATAAAGCAGGCACAATCACCACTATCTGCCAAGAGCACACCTTCTGGGCCTGCAAAGAGCTCTTCTTCATCCATGGCATCAACAGGGCAAACACATGATATTATTTGTCGACGTTGCAAGGGTGGAGGTCATTATGCGAGAGAATGCCCATCTAAGCGTGTGATGATTGTTACTGAGGATGGTGGGTATGAGTCTGCTAGTGACTATGATGAGGAGACTTTGGCTCTTATTACACGTGACGAACACGGTGGAGACGATTCTGATCATGAGACGCAATACATGGCTTCTGAAGATGCTGACAGGTATGAACGTTTAGTTGCTCAACATGTTTTGAGTGTGCAGGTTACACAAGTTGAGCAACATCAGAGGCATAATTTGTTCCATACAAAGGGAGCTGTGAAGGAACGTTCTGTTCGCGTGATCATAGATGGAGGGAGCTGCAATAACTTGGCTAGCATGGAGATGGTGGAGAAGCTATCTCTCACCACAAGACCACATCCACATCCTTACTACATCCAATGGTTCAACAACAGCGGCAAGGTTAAGGTAACACGTACTGTTCGTGTGCATTTTAGTATCTCTACATATGCTGATTATGTTGATTGTGATGTGGTACCTATGCAAGCATGTTCCTTATTACTTGGTAGACCATGGCAATTTGATAAAAATTCTGTACACCATGGTAGAAACAATCAGTATACTCTTGTTCATAACGATAAAAATATTACTTTGCTTCCTATGACTCCTGATTCCATTTTGAAAGATGATA
>NW_021185177.1:0-882 GCF_002162155.2 Triticum dicoccoides
TTGTCCAGGTCAAATCTGACCTGTGGGCCCCATATGTCAGTGTCACAGGAGTTAATCCCGGTCAAACCCAGCGCTGACTGGGGTTTGACCAGGGGTGGGGCCTACTGTCAGTGGGTCAGTGGCTTAACTAAAAGTAGTTATTAACTTAACCAAAGTTAGAAGGGGCCGGGCCCACCTGTCATGGACCTAGGGGAGGTCAAACCCCTGGTCAGCCGAGGCTAACACGCCGGCGGCTCGTCGCCGGTGAAGCCCGAGACGGCGGAGGGGGTCGGAATTCCTCCTCCGGCGACCAAATGGCCGGCGGAGGGCAGCTACGCGTAGCTGGGAGTCGTCCGCATCCATTTGTGCAAACGGCAGGGGCTGAGGTGGCTCGAGCTCACCGGAACGGGGTCCGCGGCGGCGACCGGAGTTCGGGCCAGCGCGGGCACGGGGCTACGCTTAGCGAGCGAGCGAGCTGAGAGGCTGGGCGGGCTCCTGGGAGATCCACGAGCTCGAGGTCGTGCTCGGACGCGAGTTTGGTGACCTGCAACGACGGCGGCGACATCGCTGGCGGAGCCGAGCTCGCGGCTCCGGTGGAAAGGCGGCTAGGGTACGGGAACGAGCGCGAGGAGGAGGGGAAATGGAAGAGTAGCTCACAGGGGTTGCAACGGTGGCCTCGGGGAGCTCGGGGAGGCACCGGAGCCGACGAATCGACGGAGGGGAGCTTCGGTGGCCGGCGACGGAACGGCGATGGTGACGGCGTTGTAGGGCTTCTGGAGGGGCCGTGGGTCGGTGGGGAGGAAGGAGAGGGTCGAGGCGGAGCTCGCAAGCACAGCGAGGGGTCGCGGGGGAGACGGTGGGTGCGGTGGTGCTCGTCGGTGGCGGCGGGCGCATTCGGTGAGC
>NW_021185178.1:0-1127 GCF_002162155.2 Triticum dicoccoides
CTCTGAAAAGGTTAAAACTTGGCATGGTATCATCATTTCACCCACATGGCATGCGAAAAAGAGTAGAGAGGGTTATGGCAGAAACTGGACGCACTTCATGTACAAACTGGGCAATCTCTTTTGGAGTATCAGGGTTTCGGACGACAACTCATTTGTTACACGGGCACTTCATTTTTTTAACTTATTTGAACTCCAGACTTTTTTGCATTCCTATGCACCATTCAAAGGGACGTCATAAATTTTCAACACTTTCTAACATCATTTGCTATTTTCAGTCATTTACCGATTTCTTAAGAGAGCTAAATGACCATGAAATTGAAAATCACTACAAAATGAACTCTGAAAAGGTTAAAACTTGGCATGGTATCATCATTTCACCCACATGGCATGCGAAAAAGAGTAGAGAGGGTTATGGCAGAAACTGGACGCACTTCATGTACAAACTGGGCATTCTCTTTCGGAGTATCAGGGTTTCGGACGACAAAATGAACTCTAAAAATCTCTACAAAATGAACTCTAAAAAGGTTGAAACTTGGCATGGTATCATCATTTCACCCACATGGCATGTGCAAAAGAGTAGATGGTTACGGCAAAAACTAGACACACTTCTTGTACAAACTAGACAATCTCTTTCGGAGTATCAGGGTTTCGGACGAGAACTCATCTGTTACACGGGCACTTCTATTTTTTAAACTTATTTGAACTCCAGACATTTTTTTCCGTTCCTATGCACCATTCAAAGAGATGTCATCAATTTTCAACACTTTCTATCATCATTTGTTATTTTTTAGTCATTTACCTATTTGTTTAGAGAGCTAGATGACCGTGAAATTGAAAATCACTACAAAATGAACTCTAAAACTGTTGAAACTTGGCATGGTATCATCCTTCTCCCACATAGCATGTGCAAAACAGTAGAGAGGGTTACGGAAAAAACTGGACGCACTTCGTGTACAAACTGGAAAATCTCTTTCGGAGTATCAGGGTTTCAGACGAGAACTCATCGGTTACACGGGAACTTCATTTTTTTAAACTTATTTGAAATCCAGACTTTTTTGTGTTCTGTATGCACCCTTCAAAGCGAGGTCATCAATTTTCAACACGTTCTGACATCATTTGATATTTTT
>NW_021185179.1:0-1033 GCF_002162155.2 Triticum dicoccoides
AAAAAACAAAAGAAAATGATAAAAATGTCAAAAAAATAAAAGAAAATAAGTTTCCCATGTGATATGTGGTCTAGTTGTTGGGAAAATTTACAAATATGAATTTCGACTTTATTTGCAAAATCTCTCTGGAAAATTGTAAAATGGCCATAACTTTTGCATACGAACTCGGATGAAAAAGTTTTTTATATGAAAAAGCATCTACTTGAAAAGTTACATCCGATGCTTAGGTCAGGCGGTTTAACTTTCCATAGAAAAATTGCTAAACCGGTATATATCATTAGTCCCCTGGTTGAACCGCCAGAATCCACATGATACTGCATTGTAGAAAACCGGTTTATAGATACTGCCTCCGGTTTATCGTAGTTTAGATCAACGCCTTCTTTTATCCAGCATGTTCTTGAACCGGATCAACTATTTCTTATAGATCTCACCATGGCCAAACAAGTGTATGAATGCAACTGGGTTCCTTCTCGCGTCACAGAATCACAGCTGGATGACCTAGTCTCAATCGGTGCCTTAGACAATAAAGACACGATCCACTAGAGGGTTCCTGGAGAGGAATGTCCTCCTACACCCCAGGAAGGAGAGGTTGTTGTCTTCACAGATCACCTGGCCCGGGGCTTTAAACCGCCCGGTTCTAAATTTTACCGGGATGTGCTAGCCAATTTCCAGCTCCGTCCACAGGATATCGGCCCCAATTCTATCACCAATCACTACTAGGGAAAAGGCTATACACAGAATCTTAGCAGCAGCGAGGGTTAAAAACCCTCGCTACTACTAAGAAGATAGCAGCAGCGCGGGTTTGTAACCCACGCTACTACTAAGCGGTCTCTACCGTGCCCCCCAGGATATGCCATAGTAGTAGCGAGGGTTTTTAACCCTCGCTACTACTAAGTTGATAGCAGTAGCGCGGGTTTTTAACCCTCGCTACTACTAACCCGCGCTACTGCTATCAACTTAGTAGTAGCGAGGGTTAAAAACCCGCGCTACTGCTAATCGTCCGTCATAGTAGTAGCGTGGGGTATGGCCTATT
>NW_021185180.1:0-1293 GCF_002162155.2 Triticum dicoccoides
AGTGTTTGGCGATTCAAAGCATTTTCGCAAAGAAAAGTTGACGTTTGAGGTCGTGGATTTTCAAAGTGCATATCATGCCATTTTGGGGAGACCAGCCTATGCACGGTTCATGGCTCGACCATGTTACGTGTACCTCAAATTGAAGATGCCCGGTCCCAAAGGTGTGATCACTGTCACCGGTGATAGGAAAAAGGCAGAGGAGTGCTTTCAGAAGGGCTCCAAAATTGCCGATTCCCAAGTGACAGCGGTCGAGTTCGAAGAATACAAGCAAAACGCAGATCCAAGTGACTTGCTGCGATCCAAGAAGCCCGCCACAGAATCTGCATTCCAGTCGTCCGGTGAGACGAAGCCTGTTCACATTCACCCGACCGACCCCGAAGCAGCTCCGACCCGCATCTCCACAACACTCGACCCAAAATAGGAAGAAGCGCTCATCCAGTTCCTCCGTAAGAACTGGGACATTTTTGCATGGAAGCCCGCTGACATGCCAGGTGTTCCCCGGGGACTGGCTGAGCATCGCCTAAGAGTCGACTCGTCTGCAAAGCCAGTCAAAGAACATCTTCGGCGGTCCGCCGTCCAGAAGAGAAAGGCCATCGGTGAAGAAGTGGCTCGACTGTTGGCGGCAGGATTTATCCGAGAGATATTCCACTCCGAGTGGCTCGCTAATGTCGTCATGGTTCCTAAGAAGGACAAGTCGCTCCGAATGTGCATTGATTTCAAGCACATCAACCGGGCCTGCCCGAAAGATCACTTTCCTCTCCCTCGCATAGATCAAATTGTTGACTCGACCGCGGGATGCGAGAGGTTGTCTTTTTTAGATGCTTACTCCAGGTACCACCAGATCCGTCTGTATGGGCCCGATGAAGTAAAAACAGCTTTCATCACTCCATTCGGGTGCTTCTGCTATATCACCATGCCATTCGGCCTCAAGAATGCCGGAGCCACATTTATGCGAATGATCCAGAAGTGTCTACTCACTCAAATCAGTCGGAATGTGGAAGCTTATATGGATGATATTGTTGTCAAGTCACGAAAAGGTTCCGACCTGCTCGCTGACCTCGCCGAAACATTTGCCAACCTCAGAAGGTATGATATCAAGCTCAATCCATCAAAGTGCACATTTGGAGTTCCTGGTGGCAAGTTACTCGGTTTTCTCGTTTCCGAACGGGGAATCGACGCCAACCCAGAAAAGATTGGCACTATTCTCCGAATGAAACGCCCTGTGCGAGTGCACGATGTCCAGAAGCTTACTGGATGCTTGGCCGCATTAAGTCGATTCATCTCACGACTCGG
>NW_021185181.1:0-1105 GCF_002162155.2 Triticum dicoccoides
TACACATCAATCTCATGTATATCAAATATACCTTTGGTGTTGCCGGCCTTCTTATCCGCTAAGTATTTGGGGCAGTTCCGCTTCCAGTGACCCTTCCCCTTGCAATAAAAGCACTCAGTCTCAGGCTTGGGTCCATTCTTTGACTTCTTCCCGGTAACTGGCTTACCAGGCGCGGCAACATCTTTGCCGTCCTTCTTGAAGTTCTTCTTACCCTTGCCCTTCTTGAACTTAGTGGTCTTATTGACCATCAACACTTGATGTTCTTTCTTGATTTCAGCCTCTGCTGACTTCAGCATTGAGAACACTTCAGGAATGGTCTTTTCCATTCCCTGCATGTTGTAGTTCATCACAAAGCTCTTGTAGCTTGGTGGGAGCGACTGGAGGATTCTGTCAATGACCGCCTCATCTGGGAGGTTAATGTTCAGCTGGGTCATACGGTTGTGCAACCCATACATCTTCAGGATGTGCTCACTGACAGAACTGTTTTCCTCCATCTTACAACTGTAGAACTTGTCGGAGACATCATATCTCTCGACCCGGGCATGAGCTTGGAAAACTAGTTTCAGCTCTTCGAACATCTCATATGCTCCGTGATGCTCAAAACGCTTTTGGAGCCCCGGTTCTAAGCTGTAAAGCATGCCGCACTGAACGAGGGAGTAATCATCAGCGCGAGACTGCCAAGCATTCATAATGTCTTGGTTCTCTGGGACGGGAGCGTCACCTAGCGGTCCTTCTAGGACATATTGTTTCCTGACAGCTATGAGGATGATCCTCAGGTTCCGGACCCAGTCCGTATAGTTGCTGCCATCATCTTTCAGCTTGGTTTTCTCTAGGAACGCGTTGAAGTTCATGTTGACATTAGCGTTGGCCATTGATCTACAAGACATATTTGCAAAGGTTTTAGACTAAGTTCATGATAATAAAGTTCTAATCAAATTATGAACTCCCACTTAGATTAGACATCCCTTTAGTCATCTAAGTGTTACACGATCCGAGTCGACTAGTCCGTGTCCGATCATCACGTGAGACGGACTAGTCATCGTCGGTGAACATTTTCATGTTGATCGTATCTTCCATACGACTCGTGTTCGACCTTTCGGTCTCC
>NW_021185182.1:0-1087 GCF_002162155.2 Triticum dicoccoides
GTGATAAGCAAAATCATCCATTACGTTGTCTTCAACAAGGTAATCCACATCATCCAAGTTTGAGTATGCCATTCTACCGAACCCCTCTAAATGATCGATTATGATTTGCCTTAAGCTGGTATAAAGAGTCTCAGTGATCTCTATATCAAAGGTAATTCTTTTTGCCACTTAAGATAATTCTACGAGTCACCATTCCTAAGATGTCTCGATGTGGTTTCATGGCAACTCAACTCCTCGCTACGTTGACAATCGTTTACCACCTTTTTAAGTGTGGAATTGTTGTCCACCTAGTGAACCTTCGTCATCCGTTTCTTTCCACCCCTCTTGATGTGTATCTCGTGTCTCAACCCGAGAGATGGTTCTATGTCTCATTCCGTGAGTTAATCCTGAGTTGTTCGATCTTCGAGGAGATCGACCCTTCTAGAGTCTCCTTCTTCCCTCCATGTCATGTTGACAGGATTTCTCAGAGCAGGACTTCAAGACAAAATGGTGTTCAAATCAACGTTCATTTGAAGTGCACCCTGGATCATGAAGATTATACTAGTTTGCGTTTCCCCTTCACCCTACCCTATGCTTGAATCTCGGGACGAGATTTTTGTTTAGTGGGGGTGAGTTGTCACATCCCTAGCTTCTGGTGCTGTCTGATGTGTGCATCATGTTTAAATTCAAATGAAATTTGAATTGAGGAATTTTCAAAAGCCTCAGGAAACCTCTAAAAATAACCAACATTTAAATCTTCTCAAATGTGTCCAAGAAAATGTTCCTGTTATTCCATGGAAATATTGGTAAGAGGTAAAATTTAAACCAATATTTTTGGAGTCACAGAGATAATTATTTTGGCCATTTGAATTAATCCAATAACTATTTGCTTTGGATTTATATTTAATATATATTAAATATGACTCCAATAATTCTGGAAGTTTGTGAGTGGCTTTGTATATATTTTAGCAAGCCACATAAAAATCTACAGAATTTATTTAAATGATTTAGTTGCTAAACTAAATCAAAACAAACTACAGATAATAGAAAAAAAAGTAAAAGAGAGAGAGCAGAAGGACTTACCTGGCGCCACTTACCTGGCCCAACA
>NW_021185183.1:0-1347 GCF_002162155.2 Triticum dicoccoides
TTTACCAAATCGTGTTCACACACTTAGCTCACACACAGTAGGACATGTTCACACGCCTCTGATTCATCCCCGATGAATCAGACCTGACTCAACTCTAAGCAGTAGCAGGCATGACAAGCAAGCATGAATGAGTAGGCACAACAGGGCTCAAACAACTCCTACTCATGCTAGTGGGTTTCATCTAATTACTGTGGAATGACAGGTCATGCAGAGGATAAAGGGGTTCAGCTACCGCAGCAAGTAACAGATGAATCGATGTTGTCCTAATGCAGTAAAAGAGAGCAGGAGCGAGAGAGTGGGATTTTATCGGAATGAACAAGGGGGTTTTGCTTGCCTGGCACTTCTGAAGATAACATTGAGTCTTCATCAGTGTCAACGATCACGTCATCGGTATCACGTCTATCGAGAGGGGACAAATACCGGCAACACAGAAAGGAACACAATCAATGCAATGCACAATATGATGCATGATCATGACATGGAAAAATGAATGTGTTTTGGGCTAATGCAACTAGCAACAGATTAAATGAATTTGGTTTGAATATAAAATTCAAATTCAAACTCCATATGTGATTAAATAAATGCCCTTTAATTGATTTGTGCTAAACAGCAGCTATAAGTTGTTCTAACATGCATGAAAATGGTACAGATGGATTCCTTGAATTTTTCTGATAATTTTTCATATATAAATTATTTAATTTGGAGTTACGGTTAATTTTCTATGAATTTTTGAAGTTTTAGCTATTTTCTGGAATTTCCTGGATTATAATAAATCCAGAAAATCAATTACTGCGTCAGCCTGATGTCAGTGTGACGTCAGTGGTCAACGGGACATGGTCCGGGTCAAACCTGACAGTGGGTCCCGCATGTCAGTGTGATTAGCTTAACTAAAATTAATTAAAATTAATTAAAACTAATCCTAATAGTTAACAGGGCTGGGCCCCACCTGTCATTGACTCAGGAGAGTCAACCGGGGCCCACCCGTGGTCAAAGTCAAAGTCGGCTGCCGGCGTTTAGCCGCCGGCGAGCCCGACGCGGCGGCGAGAGTGGTTTTGGCCACTCCGGCGACCAAATGGGCCGCGGAGGGCATCTAGGAGGAGCTGGGGACGAGCCGAAGCTCTTGGTGGAGTCAGTTGCGCTCGGGGCGGCCGGAATCGGTGCCGGCGGCGACCTAGGCGGCCGCCGGAGCTCGGGCGAGCTCGGGCTCGACGCTGCGGTGCACTAGAGGGGAAACGGAAGGGCGCTGCAGGCTCCTGGGAGGGCGGCGAACTTGGTAGCATGCTCGGGCGCCAGCTGGGGTGGCCCTGGCCACGGCGGCGCCATGGCCGGCGGCGGGGAGTTTCCGGT
>NW_021185184.1:0-1248 GCF_002162155.2 Triticum dicoccoides
GAGCATCTCAGCAGTGGTGCGAGTCCGTGAATCCTCCTGAGTGGGGTCAGCATAGATAGCCTGGAGATACCCTTGTGCTCCCGGAAGTGATCCTGGCATATACCGGAAATCAGAGTCCCGAAATATACCAGATCTGACTCGCATAATGGTCATCATAGAGTAGGCGGCGTCCTGCACAGCCATCTCAATAGTAACCCCGAGTCCATAAGAGCAGTGAAGAGGCTCGGTGGATCCAGGATAAGATGGAAATATCCTGACAGTGCAGAGATACTGGCTCTGATTAAAATCTCGGAATTGCTCTTCGACCGTGTACTCAGGATACCAGCGGTATCCAGCCTCAGTCATTACCCTGACCAACTTAGCAGTATGGCCGGGTACATCTAGGCATCGAGTCAGGCGAACCACTTGATTGAGGTCGCGAGTGGCCATCTGAAAACACAATCATAATGCAAAGGCATTAGAATTTCTAGCAAAATTTCGGCATCATAACAGCTGTAAATGCTCAAAAAGGATTTGAGACATTTGACAAAGGATTTCGTACACACTCAACATCACCATATCAAAGTTCTGAAACCATTATGGCAACATAATGTGGTAGTAGAACTGAACTAGGCTGGTAACCATCAAACTTATAAGGTACTACTGATTAGTAACACGTGATCCTGATAGAGAGAATAGATCCTAATTCCTTAACCCCCGGTAGAAGAATGGACTGACTCAGATCAGAATGTCATAAGGTATAAGGAGTAAAAAGAGCCTTACGTTCCAACCCACAAACAATTCCCCTACATATAACTAAAGAATTTCTAGACTCAACATCGACCAGTTGGCTTGGAGAACCTACAGGCAGTCCGGCTCTGATACCAACGCTGTCAGGACCCCGACTCGATGTCACATCGATCTAGCTGGTAACACCTCATATCACTTTGCGGCCTCACGCACGGTATCCCCACGGGTGTCGTCTTACCTTTTCCCGGGACCGTTTGCGCCTTTTGGCTCACGTATATGATAGTGTCGCTAGCATCCATATGATAAAGAGCCCGGGCTGACATGACTAGTCGTAAACCCAAAGTGGCACAGACTTACAGGGACAGGCATCCATGACCCAGCTTCGAACATGTCGGTCATCAGCAAGTGGGTCCGGGCTGTAGCACTGGGCTAGCAGGACTCCGGTAAACCGGGCTGTAGCGGGCTAACAGGACTCCGGTACTCAAAGCGTGACATTTCCCCGAAGGGACAGACACAGGA
>NW_021185185.1:0-1403 GCF_002162155.2 Triticum dicoccoides
TAGGAAGACGGAGGTGGATCCTCGGTAGTGTATTGAAGTGGTGAGTAGTGGACTCGTGTGCGCAAAACCATTTCAAGTTGGAGTATCGTAGGATAGTCTAGCCAAGAGTCAAAGCTGGCTTGCTGCAATAACTCCACCAACCTTCTTGATACTAAGCATGTATGTAGGATCTGATGTAAGTCTTGCTGAGTACCTTTGTACTCATGTTGCTATAATCTACATTTTTACAGAAGACGCTGCAACCCCTTCTGATGGGTTCTATGTAGACGTTGACATCAACGAGTAGGCTAAAGACCCAGGTGGTGACCCTGAGCTTGTGAAGGACCTTGTAGTATAGCTAGGCTTCCCAAGCCTCTTTTATTTTACTAGTTGTCTGTACTCAGACAAGCTACTTCCGCTGCTGGTTTGTATGACTGTATGACTTGTATGTTGGGTCGTGAGACCCGTACCTTTGTGTATGTTATGTATGGCTCCCTGAGCCTTAAATAAAGTACTTGTGTCGTAGAGTCATGTTGTGATGCTTCGTTGTATTTGCACATATCGAGCATATTGTGTGTATGATTGAAATGCTTGGTATGTGTGGGATCTGACTATCTGGTTGTTTATCTTTAGTAGCCTCTCTTACCGGGAAATGTCTCCTAGTGTTACCGCTGAGCCATGGTAGCTTGCTACTGCTCTGGAACACTTAGGCTGGCCGGCATGTGTCCTTCTTCGTTCATGTGTCTGTCCCTTCTGGGAAATGTCACGCTTTGAGTACCGGAGTCCTGTTAGCCCGCTACAGCCCGGTTTACCGGAGTCCTGCTAGCCCAGTGCTACAGCCCGGACCCACTTGCTGATGACCGACACGTTCGAAGCTGGGTCATGGATGCCTGTCCCTGTAAGTCTGAGCCACTTTGGGTTTACGACTAGTCATGTCAGCCCGGGCTCTTTATCATATGGATGCTAGCGACACTATCATATACATGAGCCAAAAGGCGCAAACGGTCCCGGGCAAAGGTAAGGCGACACCCGTGGGGATACCGTGCGTGAGGCCGCAAAGTGATATGAGGTGTTACCGGCTAGATCGATGTGACATCGAGTCGGGGTCCTGACAGCGTTGGCATCAGAGCCGGACTGCCTGTAGGTTCTCCAAGCCAAACTGGTCGATGTTGAGTCTAGAAATTCTTTAGTTATATGTAGGGGAATTGTTTGTGGGATGGAACGTAAGGCTCTTTTTACTCCTTTATCTTATGACATTCTGATCTGAGTCAGTCCATTCTTCTACCGGGGGATAAGGAATTAGGATCTATTCTCTCTATCAGGATCACGTGTTACTAATCAGTAGTACCTTATAAGTTTGATGGATACAAGCCTAGTTCAGTTCTACTACCACATTATGTTGTTAGAATGGATTCAGAACTTTG
>NW_021185186.1:0-975 GCF_002162155.2 Triticum dicoccoides
GCCCGAGGGGCCCACGAGACAGGGGGACGCGCCCCAGGGGGGCGCCCTCCTATCTCGTGGGGCCCTTGGAGATTTCTTGACTTGCACTCCAGGCTCCCCGGATCAGATTTGTTCCAAAAATAACGCTCCCGAAGGTTTCATTCCGTTTGGACTCCGTTTGATATTCCTTTTCTTCGAAATACTGAAATAGGCAAAAAAACAGCAATATGGACTGGGCCTCCAGTTAGTAGGTTAGTCCCAAAAATGATATAAATGTGTAGAATAAAGCCCATAAACATCCAAAAGGGGTAATATAATAGCATGGAACAATCAAAAATTATAGATACGTTGGAGACCTATCAGCCTCTTTGCCATCTGCCAGCGGATGGCAAACCTCTTTGCCATCTGCCAGCTGATGGCAAAGTGCCTATATTGCCCCATTTAATTTTGTTTTTTCTTATATCAATTCATTTTCACAGAAAATCAAACACACACACACACACACACACACACACACACACACACATATATATATGACCAATATAGCATATTCAACACATATTACCAATAGTCATGAACACATATATATCCAACACATATCCATGAACACATATCCAACACGTGTTGCCAATAGTAGCAAGTTTCATCCATACATATACATAGTTTCATCAATATTACACAGTTGCATCATAGGTAGCAAGTTTCACAAAGTCAAAACAAAAGCTAAAGACAAGCACTCCATCAACCCAAGCTTCCATGATCTGAAGCAAATCTGCAAAATGGGAAAGAAGAAAGTTAGAAGAAGAAGACTAGAAGAAGAAGATTATTATGATGCAACTAAAATGTGAAGATTATTATGATGCAACTTGTATCTGTAAAATAGGTCATTTTGAAGCTAAGTATGGTTATTATGTCATTTTTGAGCTAGCTAAGCATACTAAGACATTTTGGTGTAAAAATGCTAAGTAAGGTCATTTTCGAGCTAAGCATACTAAG
>NW_021185187.1:0-887 GCF_002162155.2 Triticum dicoccoides
ATGACGTCAGCAGGTCAACGTGGCACAGTCCAGTCAAACCTGACAGTGGGTCCCGCATGTCAGTGAAATTAGTTTAGTTAGAATTTAATTAAACTAAACTGGGTTAATTAACAGGGCTGGGCCCCACCTGTCAGTGAGTCAGTGGGTTAGCTAAAATTTAATTAGCAGCTAAACTAAATTAGCAGGGCCCCGGGCCCACATGTAAATGACCCAGGGGAGGTCAAACCCCTGGTCAACAGGGCCTAACACGCCGGCGGTTCGTCGCCGGTGGCAACAGGCGCGGCGGAGGGCTCGGGTTCGCTCCTCCGGCGTCCAAATGGACGGAGGAGAGCGGCTACGGAGAGCTGGAGCTCACCCGCGCCCGTTTCAGCAAGCAGCAGCAGCTAGGGCGGCCGGAGACGATGGCCCCGAGCTCGGCAGCGGCGGCCGGAGCTCGGGCGTGCTCGGGTTCGGCGTTACACGGCACGGCAAGGTCAGCTGAGGGCCTCTACGGATTACTGGGGTCGTCAGGAGCACTCGAAGGCAACGAGCGCAGGTGGAGGAGCCCGGGAGCACGAAGCTCACCGGCCATGGCGGACGGCGGCTTCGGGTGCTCGTGGGGCGGCGGCTACAGGGCGCGCGCGAGAGAGAGAGGTGAGGGGAAATGACGGCAAGCTCACAGGGAGGCAGCAGGGTGGCTCAGTGGGCTCGGAGACGCGCCAGACGTCGCGAATCGACGGCGGTGAGCTTCGGTGGCCGGCGACGGAAACGACGATGGTGGCGGCGTTGCAGCGCGTCCGGGGCCTCGTGGCTCGGTGGAGAGGAAAGAGGGGGTCGAGGCGGAGCCTCTGGGCTAGTCGGGGGAGCGAGGGAGGCCCGGTGGCCGTGGTTATGGCGAGCGGCGGCGA
>NW_021185188.1:0-821 GCF_002162155.2 Triticum dicoccoides
ACACAAGAATATGATCCTACAGACTACGAACAAGTGGTGGTGGTGGGTGTCACAAATCCGTCAAGCAAATCTCAAATTCTTACCAGTTCTTACCCAGCAGCAGGCGGTGATCGGCAACCGTTGTAGTCAAAAACTCTCAAAGCTTGGATAGAGCGATTACCAGGGAGAGTCAAACGCACGACGTAGATGTATGTGGAGCTGGGAAGGCTTATAATATGGTAGCAAAAAGGGTCAGCAATAATCAATTCAGAGATGCAAAGTTGAATAAACGCTCAACGACGGTACTGTGCTGGTCCTAGGCTAGACTGTGCTAGAGACGCGAGCCTAGAACACTAACAAAATCACGGCGCGGCACGTAAACAAGGGAAAAGCACACTCTGGAATTTTTTTCGCTCTTTTTTTTTGCGCTCTTTTTTTTTTGCGAAAAATAACTATAATGGCGAGTGTCTCAAAACTCTTCTTAGCTCAAACTGACAGGATGGGCACGAAATTTTTCTGACCAATTTTTTTTTTTTTTGACTGTCCGGACCCAAAAACTGGAAACGGGTCAAAAAAAACTTCCTATAATGGCACCTGTCTCAAAACACTCAGAAACACCTAAAAATAGGATAGCCAGAAATTTTTTCGAAAAATGCGTTTTCGAAAAATTTTGGGCCTAAACGGAGCGTGGCTACCCGACTCCGGCAAGGAAACACGAATCGGAATCTAGATGGATCTCGAAAACAAACCTAATATGACAAGAACTCGGATTGGTGGTGGATATATGGTGGTAGATGGCAGCGGTGGTGGTATATGACAGCTGTGGTGGTATATGGATACGG
>NW_021185189.1:0-1454 GCF_002162155.2 Triticum dicoccoides
GGCTCCCGGTGGAGGCCCTGCCCGCGGTCGGCCCGGTCCGGCCAAGAAGAAGAAGAGGCGCGGCGTGCGCGGCGCGCCGCCCGTGCCCCCGCCCGCGGGTCCGGGATCCGCCTCCGCTCCAGGTCCCGTCTCCGGTCTCCCTCGCCCCCCCTGTTTCAACTGTGGGGTGAGGGGGCACTCGCAAGTCACCTGCGTCAACCCCCAGTGCTGCTACCTCTGCAAGGATCCCGGCCACCCCGCCCTCCTGTGTCCGGATAGACCGGTGGTCTCGGAGCTCATGATGTATGGGCATGGGATCGAGGGGTTGGGCTTCTTCCACCTCGAGGTCCCTGATGCCCCCCCGTCGTCTCCTTCCCTTCAGGCGATTGTCACTGTCGTCGATGGCGTGGCATCCCTGGAGATGATTGAGGCTGAGCTCAACCATCTCTACCGTCACCAGTGGGACTGGGTGGTCACACCCACCGCTGGCCACATCTTCTCTGTCGTCTTCCCCGACTCTGTCAGCTACGGCTACGCGACGCGTAGTGGCTGGATCACTCTCGCCCTCAATCAGCTAGTTGTCGAGATCTCCGAGCCGGTCCTCGACGCTCAGGCCGTGGCCGTCCTCGACACCGCTTGGATCCTCATCTCCGGCCTCCCCGATATTGCGCGGTCCGAGCTCTTCATCCGCCAAATGTCCCGTCTTTTGGGCAAGGTGGTGGCGGTTGATGAGCTCTCTCTCCGAGAGGAGGAGGAGGTCCGGGTCAAGGTCAAGTGCCTCGACGACTCCAAGCTTCGTACCTCAGTCCGCATCTTCTTCAACGACCAGGGCTTCGACCTCAGGATCGCCCCCGAGCCTCCCAACCACGTTGGGCGCCCCCGCTCCTTCGACGCTGGCCTCCCCGGTGGCAACCCGGGGGCTGGTGGGGACTACCACGGCCGGCACCGTTCCCACCGCTCGGATGAGGAGGGGGCTTCTGAGGACTCCCGCTCTCCTTCCCCCTCGCCCCCTCCACCTGCCGGGGGGGCAAGGGCCGCCAGGCCGCACCGCTCCCTCCGCTGGGTGGCCCTTCACTCGCTGCGGCATCTTCCTCCGAGGGGAGCGACATATCCAGTGTGGGCTTGGTGGTTTGTCTGGCTTCCTCCCCGCGCTCCCCTGCCTCGTCCCCTCCCGTTGAGCGGGATTCGGTGACCCTGCCCCTCGGCGCCCCCCCTGATGCGCCGGCGGCGCCCGCGGAGGGGGTGACACCGCTGGTGGTTGCCCCCCCTCCCCGGCCACCTACTCCCTCACCGCCCCGTCTCTCCCTCGGCTGGGGGATGCCGCACCCGTCCCCGTGTTGCTGGACGCCCCGGCCCCGGCTCCTGCGACCCTTCCCGCGCTTCCTCCTCCGCCACCCCCTCCGTCGGCTGGGTCGCCACCTCCTGCGCCTCTCCTCATCGGCTGCTCTGGGCCTGCTCTGCTGGCCTCTCCCTCG
>NW_021185190.1:0-2634 GCF_002162155.2 Triticum dicoccoides
AGTTAGAATCATCACGACAATGATGTAGCCCAAACAGGCTAGGAATGGTGTGATCGGGTACAAACTCATACTTATAGAAGCTTACTGAAGAGTTGTTGAACCGTAGAGCGGACTCGGTTCAGTTATCGGTGTCTTTGAGTGTTTAATAACTCAGAGCCCGTGAAAAATTGGAATCAGTGGTAAGGTAGCACTTGATGAAGAACTCATAAGAAGTTACGCAGTACCATGATAATCTCGAGATACCAGGGGGGTAATACTCAACACAAGATCAAAGTAAAGGTTGGACTGGTGTATTGATCCATAGAAGACAATTGTTTTAACTTGTCCGAGAAATGGAATCAAAGAAGAACAATCATGGTCGGAACCACGGTTGCAAGGGATCAATTCACAGATACCATATGTTAGCTATCAAGGAAATAGTTATTATTACAAGAAGCTTCCACGATAGGATATACATCGCGTCCATGGGCATGAACACAAAGTTCAAGGTCGACTCCCACTTCTTCAATGCATCACCTTTCATTCACCTCTCGTATTTCGAAAATGACATTAGTTGTTGAAAGTGTTTTTTTTTACCTGGTGCAATACCAGATAAATATGACCCGTGTAATCTTTCGGGTTCACACGGATTAGGGAAGGCGTAGGTTCAACCCATCAGGGCATCTTAGGAACATATACCACAAGTTTCAAGAGTAAATAACACAAGCCCGAAAGCAGAGCATGGTTGGCCAAGCAGAGGATACAACTTAACAAAGGCATTATGTATCAGGGGAAGAACTCACAAAGTGATCAAATGTGAATGACATTGTCGAATAACAATCCAACAAAGGACTTGATGGTCCACAAAGGATCTGATGTGAGTACCGATACTCAACCAGAAAAGGAAGGAATGCAAATGCAACAGGTTATGGAATCCTCTAAATAATTCAAAGCTTAAATGCAAAGGAATTATGATTTCCAAAACAAGGGATCAGAAGCAATGCTCTGATTAGGGATGGATAAGTTGAATAGCCTTAGGGTACAATCAACGACAATTGGATTGGTCGAGAACCAATTCCAGTTAAAAGAATGGAAGCTCAGCCAGAAAGGTAATTTATAAGGATCAATGATGATTGCTGTATTCGCAACATATTGAGTCAACAGACTCAAAATGATAATGACAAGGAATGTCAATAAGATTTCTATACTTATGGGATTAATCATAATGAAAGCAAACAAGAAATTTCAGAGCAATAGGTTGCTGAGGATTTTCGGAATATCGGGTGGTATTTCAAAGACTTTTGTGTAACACATGAACAACTGGGGGATGAGCGGGTACTCGATAAGTGCGAGAATTAACCGTAGGGGTATTCAAGTGACAAAGAACAGCAAGGCAGTAAGCTCAAGGGATTATTGAAACAACGACGAGTTTTTCAGGGTATCTTGTAATAACAAGACCACTGGGGATGAATGTAAGAATAACAAATGCAAGTAGTTATCCATAAGGGTTTGCGGTGGAAGGTGAATTGCAAGCGCGATGAACACAAGTTCTCGGGTTAACAGTGGAGAGTATCTTCAGGGTCTTCTGGTGCAGCAGACGATCATTAGTAATAAGGGGCTCTCCGGGTGAAAGTGATAACGAGATCCTAATGTTAGATTTAGTAAACTTCATTTAACCCGAATAGAGGAGAGATCAGAGTCCCAGAGTAAAGGTCGAGGAGTAAAAGATCCTAGTACCACCCAATGGCGACGTGGGCCCATGGGCCGCACAACCATGTTAGTAAAAGTTTTGTAAAGTCTAGACTCGACTTCGGCCAAGGAGTTGGAAGGGGGATTCCTACAGGCAGTCGGCTCTGATACCAACTTGTGACGCCCCCGATTTAATCGTACACTAATCATGCACGCAAATGTGTACGATCAAGATCAGGGACTCACGGGAAGATATCACAACACAACTCTACAAATAAAATAAGTCATACAAGCATCATAATACAAGCCAGGGGCCTCGAGGGCTCGAATACAAGTGCTCGATCATAGACGAGTCAGCGGAAGCATCAATATCTGAGTACAGACATAAGTTAAACAAGTTTGCCTTAAGAAGGCTAGCACAAACTGGGATACAGATCGAAAGAGGCGCAGGCCTCCTGCCTGGGATCCTCCTAGGTCACTCCTGGTCGTCGTCAGCGGGCTGCACGTAGTAGTAGACACCTCCAGTGTAGTAGGGGTCGTCGTCGACGATGGCGTCTGGCTCCTGGACTCCAGCATCTGGTTGCGACAACCAGAAAGAAAGGAAAGGGGGAAAAGGGGGGAGAAAGCAACCGTGAGTACTCATCCAAAGTACTCGCAAGCAAGGAGCTACACTACATATGCATGGGTATATGTGTAAAGAGGCCATATCAGTGGACTGAACTGCAGAATGCCAGAATAAGAGGGGGATAGCTAATCATGTCGAAGACTACGCTTCTGGCAGCCTCCGTCTTGCAGCATGTAGAAGAGAGTAGATTGAAGTCCTCCAAGTAGTATCTCCAAGTAGCATATCCAGGTAGCATCTCCAAGTGCATCTCCAGTCGCATCGCATAGCATAATCCTACCCGGCGATCCTCTCCTCGTCGCCCTGCGGAAAAGCGATCACCGGGTTGTCTGTGGAACTTGGAA
>NW_021185191.1:0-1248 GCF_002162155.2 Triticum dicoccoides
ACTCTGAAAAGGTTCCAAGTTGGCATGATATCATCATTTCACCCACATAGCATGTGCAAGAAAGTACAGAGGTTTAAGGGAAAAATTGGATGCACTTCGTGTACAAAACAAACAATCTCCTTCGAAGTATCAGGGTTCCATACGGAAACACCTCTGTTACAAAGGGATTTCATTTTTTTGCACTTATTTGAACTCCATAGTTTTTCTATGTTAAAAATGCACAATTCAAAGCCACATCATCAATTTACAACCCTTTCCGACTTCATTTGTCATTTTTCATGCATTTACTGATTATTTTGAGCTATAAGACCATGAAATTGAAAATCATTTGAAATGAACTCTGAAAAGGTTCCAAGTTGGCATGGTATAATCATTTCACCCACATAGCATGTGTAAGAAAGTACAGAGGCTTACAGAAAAAACTGGATGCACTTCGTGTACAAAACAAACAATCTCTTTCGAAGTATCAGGGTTTCATACGGAAATTCGTCTATTACCAAAGGATTTCATTTTTAACTTATTTGAACTCCATAGTTTTTATCTGTTCAAAATGCACCATTCAAAGCCACATCATCAATTCACAACCCTTTCCGACTTCATTTGTCATTTTTCGTGCATTTACTGATTATTTTGAGCTATATGACCATGAAATTGAAAAGCATTTGAAATGAACTCTGAAAAGGTTCCAAGTTGGCATGGTATAATCATTTCACCCACATAGCATGTGCAAGAAAGTACAGAGGCTTACGGGAAAAACTGGATGCACTTCGTGCACAAAACAGACAATCTCCTTCGAAGTATGAGGGTTTCATACGGAAACTCGTCTATTACAAAGGGATTTCATTTTTTTTGCACCTATTTGAACTCCATAGTTTTTCTATGTTAAGAATGCACCATTCAAAGCCACATCATCAATTTACAACCCTTTCCGACTTCATTTGTCATTTTTCGTGCATTTACTGATTATTTTGAGCTATAAGACCATGAAATTGAAAAGCATTTGAAATGAACTCTGAAATGGTTCCAAGTTGGCATGATATCATCATTTCACCCACGTAGCATGTGCAAGAAAGTACAGAGGTTTAGGGCAAAAAGTGGATGCACTTCGTGTACAAAACAAACAATCTCCTTCAAAGTATCAGGGTTTCATACGGAAACACCTCTGTTACAAAGGGATTTCGTTTTTTTGCACTTATTTGGACTCCATAGTTTTTCTATGTTAAAAATGCACCGTTCAAAGCCACATCA
>NW_021185192.1:0-1479 GCF_002162155.2 Triticum dicoccoides
TGAACACAAAAGAAGTCCGGCGTTCAAATAAGTTTAAAAAACATTGAAGTTCCCGTGTAACAGATGAGTTCTCGTCCGAAACCCTGATACTCCGAAAGAGTTTGTCCAGTTTGTACACGAAGTGCGTCCAGTTTTTGCCGTGACCCTCTCTACTCTTTCGCACATGCTATGCGGGTGAAATGATGATACCATGCCAAGTTTCAACATTTTCAGAATTCATTTTGTAGTGATTTTCAATTTCACAGTCATTTAGCTCTCTAAACAATTAGGTAAATGACCGAAAAACAACAAATGATGTCAGAACATGTTGGAAATTGATGACGTCGCTTTGAATGTTGCATACTGAACACAAAAGGAGTCCGGAGTTCAAATAAGTTTAAAAACATTGATGTGCCCGTGTAACAGATGAGTTCTCGTCCGAAACCCTTATACTCCGAAAGAGTTTGTCCAGTTTGCACATGAAGTGCGTCCAGTTTTTGCCGTGACCCTCTCTACTCTTTCGCACATGCTATGCGGGTGAAATGATGATACCATGCCAAGTTTTAACATTTCCAGAATTCATTTTGTAGTGATTTTCAATTTCACGGTCATTTAGCTCTCTAAACAATTAGGTAAATGACCGAAAAACAACAAATGATGTCAGAACATGTTGGAAATTGATGACGTCGCTTTGAATGCTGCATACTGAACACAAAAGAAGTCCGGAGTTCAAATAAGTTTAAAAAACATTGAAGTGCCCGTGTAACAGATGAGTTGTCGTCCGAAACCCTGATACTCCGAAAGAGTTTGTCTAGTTTGTACATGAAGTGCGTCCAGTTTTTGCCGTGACCCTCTCTACTCTTTCGCACATGCTATGCGGGTGAAATGATGATACCATGCCAAGTTTCAAGATTTTCCGAATTCATTTTGTAGTGATTTTCAATTTCACGGTCATTTAGGTCTCTAAACAATTAGGTAAAAGACCGAAAAACAACAAATGATGTCAGAACATGTTGGAAATTGATGACGTCGCTTTGAATGCTGCATACTGAACACAAAAGAAGTCTAGAGTTTAAATAAGTTTAAAAAACATTGAAGTGCGAGTGTAACAGATGAGTTCTCGTATGAAACCCTGATACTCCGAAAGAGTTTTTCCAGTTTGTACACGAAATGCGTCCAGTTTTTGCCGTGACCCTCTCTACTCTTTTGCACATGTTATGCGGGTGAAATGATGATACCATGCCAAGTTTCAACATTTCCAAAATTCTTTTTGTAGTGATTTTCAATTTCATGGTCATTTAGCTCTCTAAACAATTAGGTAAATGACCGAAAAACAACAAATGATGTCAGAACATGTTGGAAATTGATGACGTCACTTTGAATGTTGTATACTAAACACAAAAGAAGTACGGAGTTCAAATAAGTTTAAAAACCATTGAAGTGCCCATGTAACAGATGAGTTCTCGTCCGAAACCCTGATACTCCGAAAGAGTTTGTCCA
>NW_021185193.1:0-889 GCF_002162155.2 Triticum dicoccoides
AATCATGTTAGCAATTGCCGCATTTTATGATTATGAAATTTGGCAAATGGATGTCAAAACTGCATTCCTGAATGGATTTCTGGAAGAAGAGTTGTATATGATGCAACCAGAAGGTTTTGTCGATCCAAAGGGAGCTAACAAAGTGTGCAAGCTCCAGCGATCCATTTATGGACTGGTGCAAGCCTCTCGGAGTTGGAATAAACGTTTTGATAGTGTGATCAAAGCATTTGGTTTTATACAGACTTTCGGAGAAGCCTGTATTTACAAGAAAGTGAGTGGGAGCTCTGTAGCATTTCTGATATTATATGTGGATGACATATTACTGATTGGAAATGATATAGAATTTCTGGATAGCATAAAGGGATACTTGAATAAAAGTTTTTCAATGAAAGACCTCGGTGAAGCTGCTTACATATTAGGCATTAGGATCTATAGAGATAGATCAAGACGCTTAATTGGACTTTCACAAAGCACATACCTTGACAAAATTTTGAAGAAGTTCAAAATGGATCAAGCGAAGAAAGGGTTCTTGCCTGTGTTACAAGGTGTGAAATTGAGTAAGACTCAATGCCCGACCACTGCAGAAGATAGAAAGAATATGAAAGATGTTCCCTATGCATCAGCCATAGGCTCTATCATGTATGCAATGCTGTGTACCAGACCTGATGTGTGCCTTGCTATAAGTTTAGCAGGGAGGTACCAAAGTAATCCAGGAATGGATCACTGGACAGCGGTCAAGAACATCCTGAAATACCTGAAAAGGACTAAGGATATGTTTCTCGTATATGGAAGTGACAAAGAGCTCATCGTAAAAGGTTACGTTGATGCAAGCTTTGACACTGATCCGGACGATTCTAAATCGCAAACCGGATACGTGTTTACATTAAAC
>NW_021185194.1:0-1641 GCF_002162155.2 Triticum dicoccoides
AGCTACTACCACACATTGGGATCCTTAATTGACTCTCTCGACTTATTAATCAACATGATCTCTGTCCAGGAGTTGCAACTAGTTTCTAGTGTTTGTAGGTAGTGTTAGTAGTCTACCAAGTGGCGCCCGGTACAGGTGGGCTTGGGACAGACTAGGCACAGTGGCACGGTGTACCAAGTGGCACCCGGATGGTGGGCTTGGGAACCCTGCTCACATCGTTTGGGGCCGTGAGCGACACCCCGGCCGGATCTCCTTGTAGATGGAACCCGAATAGGCGATAAACCTGGACTAGAGACTTGTTCGGTTAGTCAGGTCGTGGCCGACTCCCTCGCCCGGCTTCCGCTTGAAGGTTGCCGAGGTACATGACGTGTACAGGGCGATAAGTGGCGGGAGCGTGTGTGAAGAAGTACACCCCTGCAGGGTTATCATTATCTATTCGAATAGCCGGATTCCTCGGATATGGAAACTTGGACCACTTGCATAGTTCATAGACAAGTGAAAGTGGATACTCTAAAATACGCAAGATAAGCGTGAGTGCTATGGATGGCGTTCTCGTAGGGAGACGGGAGCGGATCCATACTGGTGTATTGATATGGTGAATATGTGGACTCGTGTGCGCCACCTCAAAAGAGTTATTTGCAGTCGTAGTTCAGGATAGCCGCTGAGTCAAAGCTGGCTTGCTGCAGCTAAACTCCACCACCCCCTTTGTTGATAATGATGCATATGTAGTTAGTTCTGATGTAAGTCTTGCTGGGTACATTTGTACTCACGTTTGCCTATTTTATGTTTTTGCAGAGAGACTTCAGTCTCGCTAGTAGTTCCGCTTGGGCTTCGACGTTTAGCTTGTTACCTCAGCTACGATCTTGTGCCCTCGGCATGATCTGGTAGATAGTCAGGCTTCTCAGCCTTTTTCATTTATAGTTGTCTGTACTAAGACATGTTAAGCTTCCGCATGTGCTTTGACTTGTATGCTTTGATTGTTGGGTCATGAGACCCATGTTTGTAATATCTCGCTCCTCGGACCCTATTGAATAAATACTTGAGTTGTAGAGTCATGTTGTGATGCCATGTTGTATTTGCACATATCGAGCATATTGTGTGTATGTTATTGAAATGCTTGGTATGTGTGGGATCTGACTATCTAGTTGTTTATCCTCAGTAGCCTCTCTTACCGGGAAATGTCTCCTAGTGTTTCCACTGAGCCATGGTAGCTTGCTACTGCTCTAGAACACTTAGGCTGGCCGACATGTGTCCTTCTTCGTTCCTGTGTCTGTCCCTTCGGGGAAATGTCACGCGATGAATACCGGAGTCCTGTTAGCCCGCTACAGCCCGGTTCACCGGAGTCCTGCTAGCCCAGTGCTACAGCCTGGATTCACTCGCTGATGACCGACACGTTCGATGCTGGGTCATGGATGCCTGTCCCTGTAAGTTAGTGCCACTTTGGGTTCAAGACTAGCCATGTCAGCCCGGGTTCTTTGTCATATGGATGCTAGCGACACTATCATATACGTGAGCCAAAAGGCGCAAACGGTCCCGGGCCAGGTAAGGTGGCACCCGTGGGAATACCATGCGTGAGGCCGCAAAGTGATATGATGTGTTACATGCTAGATCGGTGTGACTTAGGATCGGGGTCCTGACAGC
>NW_021185195.1:0-1208 GCF_002162155.2 Triticum dicoccoides
GTCTATTAAGCTTCGGCTGATGTACACGACGCAGAACGCCCATACTATGCCCACGTGATGGTTAGTGCTATCAGGCCAGAGGCCCCTCGGATCAAATATCCAAATCGTAGTGGATTAGGAACGCGCGGTAACAAGCAGAGCCTCACGAAAGAGGTGACCCCGTTGCCCCGTCTCGAGGACTTGCGGCAAGGGCTAAGAATGCCCGGCCACGCCTCGTAATTATCTCACGGGCACCTTCCAGGTCAACCCGTCTCCACATCACTTTCCAAGTAACAGTTGTAAAGTCCAAGTATCCGTGTGTCCAAACATCAAGAGGAAAACCCAAGGAATCACCCTCGGTGGGTTCCACTCAATGTAATCATCAAGGTGAACGTAGAGGAATCACCCTCGAGGTTCACACTTGAGGGGTTGCACGACAGAGTCGTATCGGAAGTGATTAAAGAGGAAATCACCCTCGATGACCACGGCCGAATAGCTACACTACAGGTTAACATCAGAAGTGTTGTAGAGGTCTCACCCTCGGCACTCGATAGTAACCCAGTAGTGTCGAGCAACTAAGGGGAAAATGATGTGCGGTGTCGGGGCCTGGTCTTCGATCCCGTTGATCGGGTCTTCTGATTATCCAGCGGGGCAGTCGGGACAAGGCGGGGGTCACTGATGGATCACTAACCAACCTATACTAAGAAGTTTAGGATAAGCCGGTAAGGTAACAATAAGCAGGTTACAAAAGGAGGCTATGCATCAGAATAGGAGCAAACAATAACAATAGCAAAATCTAATGCAAGCATGAGAGAATGGAATGGGCGATATCGGGATGATCAAAGGGGGGGCTTGCCTGGTTGATCTGGCAAGAAGGGGTCGTTGTCGACGACGTAGTCGGTCACCGGGGCATCAGCGGCCTCGGGGTCTACCGGAGAGAAGAGGGGGAAGAAACAGTAAATACTTAGTAAACAGAGGTAACACTAAGCATGACATGACGATACGTAGCGCTAAGCGTGCTCTAACGCGGTCCTAGACGTTATAGGTGAAGGGGGAAATCAACCGGGAAGGTGTTCCCGGTTCCGGACCTGTGTCAGACAGATGACCGGAGGGGGAAAGTTCCATGTTCAGCATGCTAGGGGCATGTGACAGATGAACGGACCGCGTATTCGGATTCGTTGGATTTTTCTGAGCAACTTTCATATAGAAAACATTTTCATCGGAGTTAC
>NW_021185196.1:0-1273 GCF_002162155.2 Triticum dicoccoides
TTGTTTCAGATCGTGATACTAAATTTCTTAGCCACTTTTGGAGATGTTTATGGGCTAAGTTGGGGACTAAATTGCTTTTTAGTACTACTTGTCACCCCCAAACTGATGGACAAACTGAAGTAGTCAATAGAACGTTGTCTACTATGCTTAGGGCTGTTTTGAAGAATAATAAGAAAATGTGGGAGGAATGCTTGCCTCATATTGAATTTGCTTATAATCGTTCATTGCATTCTACTACTAAGATGTGCCCTTTTGAAGTTGTGTATGGTTTCCTACCTCGTGCACCTATTGATTTGTTGCCTCTTCCATCTTCGGAGAAGGTTAATTTTGATGCTAAACAACGTGCTGAATTGATTTTAAAAATGCATGAGTTAACTAAGGAAAACATTGAGCGTATGAATGCTAAATATAAACTTGCTGGAGATAAGGGTAGAAAACATGTTGTGTTTGCACCTGGAGATCTTGTTTGGTTACATTTGCGTAAGGATAGATTTCCTGATTTGCACAAATCGAAGTTAATGCCACGTGCTGATGGTCCCTTTAAGGTGTTAGAAAAAACAAATGATAATGCATATAAACTGGAGCTGCCTGCAGATTTTGGGGTTAGTCCCACTTTTAACATTGCAGATTTGAAGCCTTATTTGGGTGAGGAAGATGAACTTCCGCCGAGGACGACTTCATTTCAAGAAGGGGAGGATGATGAGGACATCAATACAACTGTTACACCCACAGCCCCTGCTGCTATACATACTGGACCAATTACTAGAGCTCGTGCACACCAAGTAAATTACCAGGTACTTTCGTTTCTTGGTAATGATTCTAATGTTCATGAGAATATGATGCTGCCTAAATTGGATACATTTGTTTTGCTTACAAATGAAGGGCCTAGCTTGGAGAAGGATGAACATTGGAGCAAGAACAAGCATGGAGATGATGGCATGCGCAAGGGGAACAAGAACGGAGTTACAAGTGATGATTTCAGGACTTTGAAGCCACCATAATGGGTGCATGAAGCCTTGGACGAAATATACAAGATGCCACTTCATAAATTTCGTCCCGAGGCTATTTTAGGTGCTGCGTCACCTTATTATTGGGCCAGGCCCATGTAATTTTGAAATACATAAGTATAGGCTATTTTTAGAGTCCGTATGTGTGGGGAAACAAGAGATAGGGTTGATTTCGGACCCCTCCACCAAGGGCCACGAAATTCCCCCCCTCTTCCTCCATATATACAGCCCTTAGGGCATCGTTTAGACTTTGGGTTTTGTTTAGA
>NW_021185197.1:0-1092 GCF_002162155.2 Triticum dicoccoides
GTTCGACATACTAATCTATGCATCCACAACTCAGAAAATTATATGTTCCTTTGAGTTGTTCTCTTTAGTTGCATTCTGACCTTCGTCTATCAATTGATAGTCAAGAGTATGCGTGTGTTCGTTTATCGATGCCTATTACTCTTGTGGTCCGTCAAGCCATTCTGTCCTGAATGACTTGGAGAAACAAACTCCAGTACCTCGTCCATATCTAGGATTGGGTCAAAGTAGTTGTATTCCGCAGATCAAATGCCAATCCAGCTTTTGGTTCTGTTCTACCTTGGAGTATTACCTTATTCTATATCGAGATTGTTATAGGAATTGCACACCATCCTATGAACTCTTGGTACAGTGATACTTCTCACCATCATTAGTCATTCCTCGGCCCTCGTGTTGATGCAACCGGAATACCGACAAATGAATTGTGATGTGTGAAATCAATACCCCCAGCAACCTCGTTGCTTGGTAGTTAAAGGATAATAATTTCATTCTTAGCATGTTGGTTTTTGAATCATCCTTCTAAGACTTATCGTGCTACCTAGTTCTTATTTCGGTGCACCCTTCGATTGATGAGTTAGGATCTTGTCAAGTCCTCACTCATTTGATTATATCGTCTTGCCCTCAAAAGCGAGATTGTTCTCGAGGTTAGTAACATACCGGTGGTTCATGATTTTCTGAATGTCTTCTCGGAAGTATCACCAGGTCGTCACCTGACCGTTATGTTGAGCCCGTGATCAAGTTGGTTTCTTATGAACCACCTTCTTTCCAAGAATCGGTGTTAGATATCCCTGAGCTAGTTGGTTAAGCTGGACAACAACTTGGAGAGTTGGAAGATAAAAGCTTGTCTGACTTAGTTCGTTCCAAAGGGATATTCTTGTGTAGTGTGTGTTGAAGAAAGATGATATCTTCATCGATTGGTCCCTGTGATCAGTTGTTGGACCTATTGTCTTATCAATCCTTTGATTTGAGTGTGGGCCATCGTCAAATCAAATCAGTACCAATGATGCTCGTAATGTTGTCTTATTCGTGGTTGATCCCTCGAGCATACACCATTACATCTTTGGTCTGACCAATGCTATCACCGTGTTCACTTAA
>NW_021185198.1:0-1065 GCF_002162155.2 Triticum dicoccoides
GGGGAACAAGAACGGAGTTACAAGTGATGATTTCAGGACTTTGAAGCCACCATAATGGGTGCATGAAGCCTTGGACGAAATATACAAGATGCCACTTCATAAATTTCGTCCCGAGGCTATTTTAGGTGCTGCGTCACCTTATTATTGGGCCAGGCCCATGTAATTTCGAAATACATAAGTATAGGCTATTTTTAGAGTCCGTATGTGTGGGGAAACAAGAGATAGGGTTGATTTCGGACCCCTCCACCAAGGGCCACGAAATTCCCCCCTCTTCCTCCATATATACAGCCCTTAGGGCATCGTTTAGACTTTGGGTTTTGTTTAGATTAAAAGTTCGCCATAGCTGCAACTTCGCGTACTTCGTCTGTGTTCAACGACCAGACAAAGGCGTCACAGAACCCCACCTTGATCAATAAAGCTTTCATCTTATATTCGCAATATCCAGATTGCAATCTCAGTTTCTTGCTTGTTCTTCGTTTGCTCGCAGGAAACAGACCCTCGTGGTCAGGTTGATCGTGCTCCGGCGTGGTCAATAACCTCTCAGAGTTGGTTTAGCGATTGCTAAGGCGCGACGTCCTCGCACGTTCGTAGTCGGATCGTCAAAGTCGACTTTCACCAAAGCGATATCCATCATCTCATCGAAAGACGGGACACCTTAGCCTCTATCATATCCTTATGCAAATGTAACCAAACAAGATCTCCAGGTGCAAACACAACATGTTTTCTACCCTTATCTCCAGCAAGTTTATATTTAGCATTCATACGCTCAA
Source organism: Triticum dicoccoides (assembly GCF_002162155.2). Lineage (NCBI taxonomy): Eukaryota > Viridiplantae > Streptophyta > Magnoliopsida > Poales > Poaceae > Triticum > Triticum dicoccoides. The sequence continues at coordinate 771 of NW_021185198.1, forward strand.
TGTTTTCCTTAGTTAACTCATGCATTTTTAAAATCAATTCAGCACGTTGTTTAGCATCAAAATTAACCTTCTCCGAAGATGGAAGAGGCAACAAATCAATAGGTGCACGAGGTAGGAAACCATACACAACTTCAAAAGGGCACATCTTAGTAGTAGAATGCAATGAACGATTATAAGCAAATTCAATATGAGGCAAGCATTCCTCCCACATTTTCTTATTATTCTTCAAAACAGCCCTAAGCATAGTAGACAACGTTCTATTGACTACTTCAGTTTGTCCATCAGTTTGGGGGTG
>NW_021185199.1:0-866 GCF_002162155.2 Triticum dicoccoides
CTCAGGGTTCAACAACTGTGGAAATCGCTTCGTGACCGCAAAACGGTGAGTAATAGTCCATGAAATGGGCCAGAATCGACAAAAACCACAAGTGTTGATGACCGACACGTAAACACACCACGGGGTTTGTTAATCGTGGAAATCACTGCGGGACCCCAAAACAGTCGGTATTAGTCCATGAAACGGGCCAGAATTGGCCAAAACAATGAGTGTTGATGACCGACACGTAAGTGCACCTTAGGGTTCAACAACTGTGCAAATCGCTTCGTGACCGCAAAACGGTGAGTAATAGTCCATGAAACGGGCCAGAATCGTCAAAAACCGTGAGTGTTGATGTCTGACACGTAAACGCACCCCGGGGTTCATTAATCGCAGAAATCACTCCGGGACCCCAAAAAAGTGAGTAATAGTCCACAAAATGGGCCAGAATCAGCCAAAATTGTGACTGTTGATGACCGACATGTAAGCACACCTTGGGGTTCATAAACTATGGAAATTGCTTTGGGATCCCTAAACGGTGAGTAATAGTCCACGAAACGGGTCAGAATTGGCCAAAGCTGTGAGTGTTGATGACGGGCACGTAAACGCACCCCAGGGATCGTCAATCATGGAAATCGCTCTGGAACGTCAAAACGGTGTGTAACAGTGCACAAAACATACCAGAATCTGCCAAAATTGTGAGTTTGATGACCGACCCGTAAACGCACCCCGGTGTTCGTCAATCGTGGAAATCACTTCGGGATCCCAAAACTTCGTAATAGTCCAAGAAACGAGCAAGAATCGGCCCAATCTGCGAGTCTTGACGACCAACACATAAGCACATCTTGGGGTTCGACAACCATGGAAATCGCTTTGGGACTCCAAAA
>NW_021185200.1:0-1677 GCF_002162155.2 Triticum dicoccoides
GGAATTTCCATTCCCCTGCTACAGATATTACAAGAACTCACGTGACAGATAGCCCCGGCGAGTAAACGAAGCAGAAACAAATGCTTGCAGCAGGCACACAGCAAGCACCCATGGCCGGCAAAGTAGGTATATGTGTGTACTTGGAACCCAAACCAAGAGGAAGCCTTATTCTCTTCACAAGAGCAATTGTTGCACACTAGCACCTACCTGGCACCAAGGGGAAGCAAGGAGAGCATACCTCGGTGGTCGTCGTGTATGCCCTGTAACTCCTCCACTAGTCTGCTACTTGGCACACGGGAATCAGCTTCCGTTTCAGCTCCAGCCTGCAACGAATGCACACACAACAACGACAGGGTTATATCGATCGCCAGCGAAAGCGCCAAACCAAACTGAAACCCAAACATCAAGAAAATATCAAATCAAAGGGGTCACACAAATTCAACAAAAAGCCATCTTCCTGCAAAACATCAGTCCGCCCACCACAAACTGCAATCTTTCCATCCAATTTAACTATACATCTAGTCAGTCATATAAGCAAGTTGTCTAGACTGTGGAAGGTGTGAAGAAATTCCAATCTTTCTCTCTACACAATCAGCACTCGGTGTCCGTCAGGTATCAAAAATAGTTCAACTCTCACAGCAATGCCACGGGTAGACTCAACAGCCATTGACATTTCAGAGTAGACAACTACGTACGTAGTAGAAAACATGAGATAAAAACTTTGATTAGGATTATGGTCTTCACAGCAGCAACTGTTGCACACAAGCACCTACCTGCCTGGCACCAAGGGAGAGCATGGCCGTCACCGTCCGGGTCCGGGTCCGGGTGTACGCCCTGCAGCTCGTCAGCCACTTGGCACTCCTTGGGGTCAAGATCTATATCGGCGGCTCCCGGCTTGCCGGCGTCAATTGCCGCTTGAGGAGCGAGCTCCCGCCTGCGATGCGCCGAGAGATGGGGGTTGGTTGCGTGCGGTGAAGAGGACGGTCGCCGATATGGAACAGGGGAGGCCGGATCAGGCACGGCGTTCCCTCGACGAGCGTCGGCGACGGCTGCTCGTGCGGTGCGGGGGGGAGGAGGGGAGGGGAGGAACTCGAACGGGGAGAGGGCCGGCCGCTGAGGGAAGGGCGGCGGCGGCGGCGGCGGCGGAAATCTGGGGACGGAGTAGAGAAGGGTTGGGTTGGGGATAAAGGTCTGGGCTTTGGGCTTTTGGAAGGACCCACCCATATTTTTTTGATCACATCATCGCCGCATTGCATTCAACCCGTGAACTCTCATTGGACCCTGCATGCGTTGAAACAAGCGGACGAAACGGATAGGCGTCACCTACTAGGGATGCCCACCGGCGGGGGTCTAAAATTAATGCGACACGTCAGCGATCAACGCCATCCTCGTTCTCTTCACCATATGCCATCTATGCCTTCTTTATCTAAGACCAAGACCATCTCTTCTATCTATATATACTAGAGGTAGTCGTTCATCCGCGTGCGGGATGCGCATGCGCGTGCTCTTCACATTCAAACGACACTCGTTCGTCCGCCTCCATGCATTAAATTCAAACAAAGCTCGTCGTTCCGCCTCCATGCATTAAATTCAAACGAGTCCACCTCCATCCATTAAACATATGCAGTTGCTGAAGAGACCTTCTCCGGCTAGCAGGCCCACGGATGGACTAGCTCT
>NW_021185201.1:0-1703 GCF_002162155.2 Triticum dicoccoides
TTACTTAGGACGACGGTAGTAAATAAGATGATCCCTTACAAAATTTCAAGAAGTGTTCTCCCCTAACTGTGCACCGTTGCTACAGTTCGTCGCTTCTAAGCACCACGTGATGATCGGGTGTGATGGATTCTTACGTTCACATACAACGGGTGTAAGACAGTTTTACACAGCGAAAACACTTAGGGTTAACTTGACGAGCCTAGCATGTGCAGACATGGCCTCGGAACACGGAGACCGAAAGGTCGAGCATGAGTCGTATAGCAGATACGATCAACATGAAGATGTTCACCGATGATGACTAGTCCGTCTCACGTGATGATCGGACACGACCTAGTTGACTCGGATCATGTAATCACTTAGATGACCAGAGGGATGTCTATCTGAGTGGGAGTTCATAAGATGAACTTAATTATCCTGAACATAGTCAAAAGACCTTTTGCAAATTATGTCGTAGCTCGCGCTATAGTTCTACTGTTTAGATATGTTCCTAGAGAAAATTATAGTTGAAAGATGATAGTAGCGATTATGCGATCGGTAGAAAGCTTATGTCCTTAATGCACCGCTCAGTGTGCTGAACCCCAAACGTCGTTTGTGGATGTTGTGAACATCGGACATACACGTCTTGATAACTACGTGATAGTTCAGTTAAACGGTTTAGAGTTGAGGCACGAAAGACGTTTTCGAAACATCGCGAAACATATGAGATGCTTCGAGGGCTGAAATTGGGATTTCAGGCTCGTGCCCATGTCAAGAGGTATAAGACCTCCGACAATTTTCTTAGCCTGCAAACTAAGGGAGAAAAGCTCAATCGTTGAGCTTGTGCTCAGATTGTCTGAGCACAACAATCACTTGAATCAAGTGGGAGTTGATCTTCCAGATGAGATAGTGATGTTTCTCCAAAGACATTGCCACCAAGCTACTAGAGCTTCGTGATGAACTATAACATATCAGGGATAGACATGATGATCCTTGAGGTATTCACGATGTTTGACACCGCGAAAGTAGAAATCAAGAAGGAGCATCAATTGTTGATGGTTGATGAAACCACTAGTTTCAAGAAGGGTAAGGGAAAGAAGGGATACTTCATGAAACGGCAAATCAGCTGCTGCACCAATGAAGAAACCCGAGGTTGAACCCAAACCCGAGACTAAGTGCTTCTGTAATAAGGGGAACAACCACTGGAGCAAGATTACCCTAGATACTTGGTGGATGAGAAGGCTGGCAAGGTCGATAGAAGTATATTGGATATACATCATGTTAATGTGTACTTTACTAGTACTCCTAGTAGCACCAGGGTATTAGATACCGGTTCGGTTGCTAAGTGTTAGTAACTCGAAATAAAAGCTACGGAATAAAACGGAGACTAGCTAAAGGTGAGCTGACGATATATGTTGGAAGTGTTTCCAAGGTTGATATGATCAAGCATCGCACGCTCCCTCTACCACCGAGATTGGTGTTTGCGTTGAGCATAGACATGATTGGATTATGTCTATCGCAATACGGTTATTCATTTAAGGAGAATAATGGTTACTCTATTTTTGAATAATACCTTCAATGGTCTTGCACCTAAAGGAATGGTTTATTGAATCTCGGTCGTAGTGATACACATTTTCATGCCAAAAGATATAAGATAGTAATGATAGTACCACTTACTTGTGGCACTACCATGTAAGTCATAATGGTATAAAACGCATGAAGAAGCT
>NW_021185202.1:0-1577 GCF_002162155.2 Triticum dicoccoides
AGTCCAATGAGTGCTGAGGCATGCAGTGAATATCGTTATGTTCTTACTTCACAGATGATTCGAGTAGATGTTGAGAATATTTACTTGATGAAACACAAGTCTGAATTATTGAATGGTTCAAATAATTTCAGAGTGAAGTAGAAGTTCATTGTGACAAGAGGATAAAATGTCTATGATACGATCATAGAGATGAATATCTGAGTTACGAGTTTTGGCACACAATTAAGACATTGTGGAAATTGTTTCACAATTAATACCGCCTGGAACACCATAGTGTGATGGTGTGTCCGAACATCATAGTTGCACCCTATTGGATATGGTGCGTGCCATGATGTCTCTTATCGAATTACCACTATCGTTCATGGGTTAGGCATTAGAGACAACCACATTCACTTTAAATAGGGCACCACGTAATTCCGATGAGATGACACCGTATGAATTATGGTTTAGAGAAACCTAAGTTGTCGTTTCTTAAAGGTTTGGGGCTGCGACGCTTATGTGAAAAAGTTTCAGGATTAAGCTCGAACCCAAAGCGGATAAAATGCATCTTCATAGGAAACCCAAAACAGTTGGGTATACCTCCTAATTCAGATCCGAAAGCAATATGGATTGTTTCTAGAATCGGGTCCTTTCTCGAGGAAAAGTTTCTCTCGAAAGAATTGAGTGGGAGGATGGTGGAAACTTGATGAGGTTATTGAACTGTCTCTTCAACTAGTGTGTGGCAGGGCACAGGAAGTTGTTCCTGTGGCACCTACACCAATTGAAGTGGAAGCTTATGATATTGATCATGAAACTTCGGATCAAGTCACTACCAAACCTCGTAGGATGACAAGGACACGTACTACTTCGGAGTGGTACGGTGATCCTGTCTTAAAAGTCATGTTGCTAGACAACAATGAACCTACGAGCTATGGAGAAGCGATGGTGGGCCCGGATTCCGATAAATGGCTCAAGGCCATAAAACCCGAGAGAGGATCCATGCATGAAAACAAAGTGTAGACTTTGGAAGAACTACTTGATGGTCGTAAGGCTATTAGGTACATATGGATTTTAAAAGGAAGACAGACAATGATGGTAAGTATCACCATTGAGAAAGCTCGACTTGTCGCTAAGATGTTTTTTCGACAAGTTCAAGGAGTTGACTACGATGAGACTTTCTCACTCGTAGCGATGCTAAGAGTCTGTTGGAATTATATTAGCAATTACTGCATTATTTATGAAATCTTGCAGATAGGATGTCAAAACATTGTTTCCTCGACGATTCTTGAGGAAAGGTTGTATGTGATACAACCGGAAGGTTTTGTCTATCCTGAAATATGCTAATAAGTATGCAAAGCTCCAGCAATCCTTCTGAGGACTGGAGTGAGCATCTCGGAGTTGGAATGTATGCTTTGATGATGATCAAAGATTTTGGGTGTATACAAAGTTTATGAGAAACTTATATTTCCAAAGAAGTGAGTGGGAGCACTATAGAATTTCTGATGAGTATATGTTGTTGACATATTGTTGATCAGAAATGATGTAGAATTTCTAGAAAGCATATAGGGTTATTTGAAAGGTGTTTTCAATAGAAAACC
>NW_021185203.1:0-1031 GCF_002162155.2 Triticum dicoccoides
CTCGACGCTGATGACTGGCTTCGCAGTATCTCTCACAAACTGCGTTCCGCGCTGGTAGCGGAGGCTGACAAGGTCACCTTTGCTGCATATCATCTTGAAGGCCCCGCCAGTCTATGGTGGGAGAATTATGGAGCTATGCGCCCAGCGGGCCATGTCACTACTTGGGCTGAATTCAGTGAGGCTTTCCGTGAACATCACATTCCGGAGGGTCTCATGGACCGTAAACGTGAAGAATTTTGCAGTTTCACCCAAGGCCGACTTTCTGTGGATGCCTATAGCAGGGAGTTTGGTAATCTCGCCCGATATGCAACTGAGGAAGTTTCTACTGACGCCAAGAAGCAAGCAAGGTTCCGTAAGGGCCTTAGTCCTGAGCTTCGCCGCGACCTCCGTCTGCATGAGTGTACATCTTTCTCGAAACTTGTCAACAAAGCCATCAGTGCTGAAACTGGTCAGACTGACTATGACGCAACACGCAAGCATGGCCGTGACATGGGTTCCTCATCCGGTGCTGGTCCTCAGAAGCGCCGCGTGTGGGTGCCCAACACCGCCCTGCCACCCAGGTTCACACCGAGGCCATCCTTCCAGGCGCCTCGCGCCGTTCAACAGTCTGCTCCAGCCAAGCCCTATGGGGGTTCAACTAACAATGCTCCTCCACGTACCAGTTCCGTGACTTGTTTCAAGTGTGGGGAATCGGGTCACTATATGCGTGAGTGTCCCCAGACCAACCCCAATCAATCTGCTAAAGCTGTTGGCCGTGGCAAGCCGACAGGGAAAGTGTTTCATGCTAAACCGGTCACCGCTTCACGTGGCCATGTCAACTGTATCTCTGCCGAAGAAGCTCAAGAGGATCCCAACGTCGTTCTCGGTACGCTTCTTGTTAATTGCCACCCGGCATCTGTTCTTTTCGATACAGGAGCCTCTCATTCCTTTATATCTGAAAATTATGCTCGTTTGCATAACGTTGCATTCTGTGACATGCCATCCACTATGGAAATCTCTACCCCTGGTTCTAGATGGCAGACCTCTAGGGT
>NW_021185204.1:0-1300 GCF_002162155.2 Triticum dicoccoides
GCCCCGCGCATGTCATCTCTCCATATATGTGAGCACAATGCAACATGTCACTCGTGGGTAAAATTTAGTGATAAATGACATCTAAAATAAAGTGATGCTGTAATGAGTACCAACCCACTTTGCAAGATTTTAAGAAAAAAGTATCATATTATATTCCAAACCAATGTGGTTAATGTTTAACCATGATGATTATCCGTTGGGATCATCTAATATGCTTTAACATAGTACCACATGTACGGTATTTTCACCGGACAAAGTTGGCACTGGTTTACAAAATATAGCCTTCAAAGAAGATGGTTAAAGTGGAAAAATAATGTATTGCCAACACGGGCTGCACTCACTAATCACACATACTTCAACAAAGATACAGACCTAGCCCGTTTAACACCGTCCTGACAGAACCCCTCAGCTCGTTTTCCTCCTTCCACCACATATGCTATATTCACCTTGTTGACGCTTCTCATCCATGTTTCCTTTCCATAACCCCATTCTATGGCCGCCTTCTTTCTCTGACTTAACATGTTACCTGTCATGTTCAACACAAAACTAATCTAAGGTGAATTGCATAGAACTGAAAGAGAAGGTGAAAGAATAACAGGGTTGTCTTCCGAGCCTTTGGTTTCTAAGTAGTGGATTGATTATTGAGAAATTTAATTCTATGGAGCAAAAAGATGATGAAACAGAAGTAGAGATCGATTATCGACAAATTTAGTTTTGTTATGTCTCAAGTGATAAACATGTTGAAATAATTGGAGGGGTTTGAAACCTTTCCAATACAATGAAGCATTTACAACTACCAAGACGATTGTAGTGTAAAAACAATAGACCTCTAGTTCTAACTGAACTATTTTCATATATCCAACAGAAAACCTCTGTGATATGCGCTTTAAAATGCTGGGCTTCAGATTATTTCTAAAGATATCTACACCACCTGAATGTTGTCATTTCACTATATTTGTAAGTCAAATGGAATTTTGTTAAAAACCCATTAATGGCCTGACTTTGATAAAGCCACATGACACTATAGGGTTAAAGGATAGTTTTCATCAAGAATATGTGCATTGGGATCCATGCACATGTTAGTAAATCAAGAAACTACATGTGTTCCTATCTAGAGGCACCCATTCGTATTGCAAGCAAGACACTGAACAACAATAGCAAGGATCTATGCAGTAGAGTAGGACCGATTAATGGCTTAGGATATACCTTGTGTGCCGGTGAACCTTAGATCTGAAAGCTCATGCAGCTGTCGAACAGAATGATTATTAAGAGAAGGATTTCAAAGTAACAATACCTGACA
>NW_021185205.1:0-1066 GCF_002162155.2 Triticum dicoccoides
AGCTGAATCATGGATCACAAACACAGAACTCAGTTCCTGAGGACGGCTGCAATGAGACAACCCACCATGTACTCCTACATGGCCTCTCACCGCTACCTTTACCAAATCGTGTTCACACACTTAGCTCACACACAGTAGGACATGTTCACACGCCTCTGATTCATCCCCGATGAATCAGACCTGACTCAACTCTAAGCAGTAGCAGGCATGACAAACAAGCATGAATGAGTAGGCACAACAGGGCTCAAACAATTCCTACTCATACTAGTGGGTTTCATCTATTTACTGTGGAATGACAGGTCATGCGAAGGATAAAGGGGTTCAGCTACCGCAGCAAGTAACAGATGAATCGATGTTGTCCTAATGCAGTAAAAGAGAGCAGGAGCGAGAGAGTGGGATTTTATCGGAATGAACAAGGGGTTTTGCTTGCCTGGCACTTCTGAAGATAATATTGAGTCTTCATCAGTGTCAACGATCACATCATCGGTATCACGTCTATCGAGAGGGGACAGATACCGGCAAATACAGAAAAACACGATCAATGCAATGCACAAAATGATGCATGCTATGACATGGCAATATGAATGTGTTTTGGGCTAATGCACCTAAAACCAGATTAAATAAAGTTGGTTTGAATCCAAGATTCAAATTCAAACTCCATATGTGGATATTTAAATGCCATTAGTATGATTTGTGCTAAACAGCATCTATAAGTTGTTCTAACATGCATGAAAATGGTACAGATGGATTCCTTGGATTTTTCTGATAATTTTTCATATATAATTTATTTCATTTGGAGTTACGGTTAATTTTCTATGATTTTTAGAAGTTTTAGGTATTTTCTGGAATTTCCTGAATATTTAGAATTAAAATAATTCCAGAAAATGAATTATGGCGTCAGCATTGCGTCACTATGACGTCAGCAGGTCAACAGACGCTGCTGGTGGTCAAACCTGACCAGTGGGGTCCACTGGTCAGTGACTGAGGCTGGTTAGTGTCAATGGCAGGTGGGGCCGGGTCAACAGACACGTCAGCAGGTCAATACTGACGTGTGGGGTCGGTCAAC
>NW_021185206.1:0-1806 GCF_002162155.2 Triticum dicoccoides
GACATGCAGCTTGTCCTCGAGCTGCAGCCTAACCAACTTATAACCATGACTCGACGCAACACAAACCTAACACCTAAAAACAAGCCTTTTACATCTCAGCTTGTTTTATTATTCTCAATCTGAAATAGACTAGGACGCTTTATTTTGGACGTGCACGTGTACAGCCACCTGGATCCCATGGACACCACCTGGACAAAAGGAGTGCATGTGTATGGTTGTTGGTCTGCACCGCACATGGAAGAGTGGAGGGCTTGCAATGGAGAATGACGAGGAGGGGTGCGCCCCCCCAACCGCCGATGTCGCAGACTTTGAGGTTGCTGCCCGCGGGGAAAACAGCATGCCAGCCGCCCGTGGGGGAAACTGCATGCCCAAGATCCCCGACGCAGCGGACGAGATTGAGGTCCTTTGCACAGTGAAGGGAAACTTGGAGGAGCGGCAGCTGCAGACCACGCATCTCCCGCACACGCTGATGCGCTAGGAGGCCGCGCGCAGCAGCCTGCAGCCTCACCGCCACTGATACGTGGCGGGTAGCGATCCAAGATGGAAGCGGTGACAGCGACGGCGGGGACTTGATCTGTTGGATGTGGACGCCCTGGGATGGCGGCGTCGCTGATGGGAACGAGGTCGTCGCACTCCCGTCATAGGGCATCCCATACTGGGCGGTGGAGCTGACCGGCGGTGGCTGCTGCAGCGGCTGCTGCGCTGTCGCGCCGGGCAGCGGCTGCGGCTGCTGCGGCGGAGCGCCGGGCGCGGCGGAGGCCGCCAGGAGCGGCGGCTGCCACTGCAGCCAGGGCTGGGCAGTGGTGGCGATGGATGGCGACTGCAGCGGCTGTTGTAGCGGCCTGGCGAGCGCGGCGAAGGCCGCCTGGTACGGCGGCTGCCACGGCAACCACGGCGGCGTGGGGGCGACGATGGGCGGTGCAACCGGGTGCGGCCCGTAGGACCCGACCAAGAACAGGTGGATCTCCTGGACCGCCTGGGCTAGGTCCCGCAGCACCCTGGACACCTCCTCCCAGATGAGGACGGTGGGGGCAGGCACGGCAGAGGATCCCGGCGCGGGCAGGAGCAGGGTGACGGTCGTGGTGGTCGCCGGAGGCGACAAGGTGACCAGCAGCGGAAGAGACGGGCTTGGCGGCGGTGAAGACATAATCGAACCAAAGCTAGCTGATACCAAATTGTTATGGTGCTGCTAGAAGGAGGGCGCGAGAGGGCCGGCCGGGGGCCTTTTTGCCCATGGCCGGGCAAGAGGGAAGGGATTTCCTTCTTAATTCTTGCTTGATTAGATTGATACATCTCCTCTCTTTATATAGAGAGGTTTACTTGACTCCCAAGCAAGGTTTACTTGACCCCTAAGCAAGCGACCCTTATCTCTAATTAATCCTAAGACTAATGGGCCCATTAGGCCCATTACGTACTCTAACAGCAACCAACATTTTATTATCCAAAATCTGCTTGCTCTTCTTTACCATATTCCTCTTCCGTTCTTCTTTAATATGTACTCTCTCCGTTCCTAAATACAAGTCTTTGTATAGATTCCACCATGGACTACATATGGAGAAAAATGAGTGAATCTACACTCTAAAATGTATCTGGATACATCTGTAGGTGATCCCTAGTGGAAATCTCTACCAAGATTTATATTTTGGAACGGAGGGAGTATGATAGTAGTATAGTATGTTCCTTGTACTGAAGATGAGCAGGGACATTTGCAGTGTAGAGGTCTATACGGTCGATTGTGATGGACACTTTGAGCCTCTTTGATTCATAGGATTTTGTAAACATAGGAATAGGATTTGTAGTGACCTG
>NW_021185207.1:0-458 GCF_002162155.2 Triticum dicoccoides
CTTTTTTCGTTCTAAAGGGCGTGGGCCTTGTTGTCCAGTGGCCCAGGGCCTTAGTGGGTGCTGGCTAGCGGGCGCGGGCACTGGAGCGTAACGGGTGCGGGCGCGCGCCCGATAGGGCGAACCCGGGTGCGCGGGCGACGACCGCCGTGGCGCGGCGGGGCGCCGGAGTTGGCCACGGGGCCGACGACGGTCGGCGCGAGCTGGGACGGCGACCGCAGGCCTGGCAGCGAGCGGGCGCGGCGGAGCCAAAGCAAGGGCTGCGGGACGAGGCCGGAGCTCGACCGGAGCAAGCTCATGGCGGCGGGAGTGAGCAGAGGCGGCAGTAGGGCGGGCTACGGTCGTGCGCGCGCGAAAGAACGGCGCCGGTGACGGAGAATAAGGGGAGAGAGGGAGGAAGGCCGGAGCTCACAGCGGGGCGCAGGGCACGAGGCAGTGGTGCTCGAGGTGGGGGACGGGGA
>NW_021185208.1:0-852 GCF_002162155.2 Triticum dicoccoides
TGCAACTTCGCGTACTTCGTTTGTGTTCAACGACCAGACAAAGGCGTCACAGAACCCCACCTTGATCAATAAAGCTTTCATCTTATATTCGCAATATCCAGATTGCAATCTTAGTTTCTTGCTTGTTCTTCGTTTGCTCGCAGGAAACAGACCCTCGTGGTCAGGTTGATCGTGCTCCGGCGTGGTCAATAACCTCTCGGAGTTGGTTTAGCGATTGCTAAGGCGCGACGTCCTCGCACGTTCGTAGTCGGATCGTCAAAGTCGACTTCCACCAAAGCGATATCCATCATCTCATCGAAAGACGGGACACCTTTGCCTCTATCAAGTGGTATCAGATTTCCAGGTTGCTCGGTGAGATTTTACAGTTTTTCGTAGTTTAGATCGAGTCTGTTCTTCATACCTATAGTCCACGAAAAAGCCACAAAAAAAAAATAAAAAATTAGGGTTAGTTCATTATATCCGAACCAATCTGAGCCTTGCATAATCTTTTTAGGGTTTTGCTTTGTTGAATTTGCGGTTACATCGTCGTGTCTAGTTGCTGGTCTTAGAGTCTAGTCTTTTAGAGTTTCGAGTTCTGGTCATAAGTTGTCACGCCGCCGCCGCACCATCATCATCGCCCCTGCCATCTACCACCACCGCACCGAATCCGTATCCATATACCACCACCAATCCGTGTCCATATACCACCACCGATCCATATCCATATACTACCACCGCTACCACCACCGCTGCCATATACCACCACCATATATCCACCACCAATCCGAGTTCTTTGCTTATTAGGTTTGTTTTCAGGATCCATCTAGATTCCGATTCGTGTTTCCTTGCCGGAGTAGGTTTCGGAAAAAAAAA
>NW_021185209.1:0-1691 GCF_002162155.2 Triticum dicoccoides
CTGGTGGGAGGTGGGACGAAGAAAAACCGGTTGAAAATAAACCGGTTGAAAATAAACCGGTTGAAAGTGGGGGGGGGGGAGGGACTATTCAACCAATTCGTCCATTAGGAGTAGAGATATGGAGGTTGCCATGGAGTTATAAATATATGTAGGATTCATAGGTCGGTGTTGACTTGGGCGATAGGATGAGTTAATCGAAAGGAGGTCGGTTATAGGATGGGGTCAAAGAAAACCTAGGTAAAGATGATGCCAAATGCAGTCTGCAACCCATGTCAACCCATGTGCTAGAACTGGATAGCTATCTTCATGGACACAAATATACCATTGTTTGGTTCTATTCTCTTTTAGTTTGTAGAGTAAGAATTTGAATAATTTGAGTATCATTCTATCTCTCAATTGTTGAGAAATTGTGATCAAACCATGCAATGAAGGAACCAAATCAAAAGAAGCTTTCACTTGTGCTTTCTAGCCATTTAAAATAAGCATGTGGCATCAAATTATTTAATGGTGTGTCAGCCAATTCCATGATTTTCTAGAAGAGAGAGGCTCGCACTTCACAATATTCATAATTTCAAGGTATGAAAACCTTGCACACACACCTAAATTCAATAAAATATACGACAAATATATAAACAATTATACAATACACACTTGTGACACTATAAACAAATAACTTCAGTTCATGACAGCCTGATCATCCCAGGCCCAGCTTCCAGGGTTTCCACCCCTCCCACCATGTACGGCTCCCCCTCCCACCTCAGTTTTTTGTCTCCCCTCCCCTTTCGCAAAAGAAAACGGTTTTACCCATGCATGTTCACCGCTGGAAATAAGCCCCAACTCATGCATGCACATGCTTTAAAAAAAAGCCGGCCGACCCGAAAAGGAAATCTTGCCCACACACTCCGGAGGTGAGCTCGTCCAATCTTGCCACCACTCCATCTCCCCCGATTGTCGTTCTCCACCTTCCCAGCCCTCGCCACTTCACCTCCCCCATCCATGCACCGCTTTTGTAGGCAGCCCCTGTCATCGCCGCCTTCATCGATGGCCCCCTCGCCACCACCACAGCGTGATGCCTTGCCATCATCTCCATGCCCCCATCAGTTGCCTCCACTAATCAAATAGTGGGACCTACAAACAGATTATACACTAAAAACTTAGTACGCAAGATTAGTGCAAACCCAAACCAGATTCAGCGAACTAAACCAAATATAACTCCCAGGCAAAGAAGGGTACCTCCTCAACAGTTCCATAGGGTCACACGATCGACAACATATACAGATTTCCGATCAGATGAGTAGACAATGTTGCGAACCTCCCCAGACCATTCTGCAAAGGGTTACAAAATGGTAGATAGAAAATAGGGATGCATTTTATGTCCTCGTAGAAAGGACATATAGATATAATATATATGTCCAGAAATTTACCTGGAGCATGTAGATTTAGAATTTTGTTAGCAACTCACCTGTAGAAGGCATAAAAATTGAGGTCACCAGACACAAAATTAAAAAATACATACACATCATGTATGTTCACGATCATGTGAAGTGAAACAATTTTGAACAATAAACCGAAAAATGACGTGTTAAATTAGTCTACGTTCCCAGGAGGCCAAACAGAAATCAAAAGATGTGATGTTCAGTTATCAGTCTACAAACTGAAAGGCATTGTGCTATTCATGACAGTTCTCTTGA
>NW_021185210.1:0-1237 GCF_002162155.2 Triticum dicoccoides
GAAGAAGCAACCACCCACAAAGGGTCCACGAAGAAGCAACCTTGTCTATCCCACCATGGCCATCGCCCACAAAGGACTTGCCTCACTAGCGGTAGATCTTCACGAAGTAGGCGATCTCCTTGCCCTTACAAACTCCTTGGTTCAACTCCACAATCTTGTCAGAGGCTCCCAAGTAACACCTAGCCAATCTAGGAGACACCACTCTCCAAGAAGTAACAAATGGTGTGTAGGTAATGAACTCCTTGCTCTTGTGCTTCAAATGATAGTCTCCCCAACACTCAACTCTCTCTCATAGGATTTGGATTTTGTGGAAAGAAGATTTGAGTGGAAAGCAACTTGGGGAAGGCTAGAGATCAAGATTCATATGGTAGGAGTGGAATATCTTGGTCTCAACACATGAGTAGGTGGTTCTCTCTCAGAACATATGAGTTGGAATTGTGTATGTGTTCTGATGGCTCTCTCCACAAATGAAGAGGAGGTGGAGGGGTATATATAGCCTCCACACAAAATCCAACCGTTACACACAGTTTTCCAATCTCGGTGGGACCGAATCAACAAACTCGGTCAGACCGAAAAGGTAAACCTAGTGACCGTTAGAGATTTTCGGTGGGACTGACATGCAACTCGGTAGGACCGATATGGTTAGGGTTTGGGCATAACGTAATCTCGGTGAGACCAATTACACAAACTCGGTGAGACCGATTTTGGTAATTAGCTAACCAGAGAGTTGGTCAGGCAAACTCGGTGGGACCGATTTGCTCTTTCGGTGAGACCAAAAAGTTACAAAAAGGAAACACTGAATTTACATTGCAATCTCGGTGGGACCGATTCGCTCTTTCGGTGAGACCGAAAAGTTATGAAAGGGAAACAGAGAGTTTGCAATCCCATCTCGGTGAGACCGAGATCCCTATCGGTAGAACCGAATTGCTAGGGTTTGGCAGTGGCTTATGACAAGTGAAACTCGGTGGCGCCGGATAGAAAGAATCGGTAGGACTGAGTTTGGCTTAGGGTTTAGGTCATATGTGGATATGGGAAAGTAGTTGAGGGTTTTGGAGCATATCACTAAGCACATGAAGCAAGAGGCTCATTAAGCAACACCTCATCCCTCCTTGATAGTATTGGCTTTTCCTAAAGACTCAATGTGATCTTGGATCACTAAAATATAAAATGAAGAGTCTTGAGCTTTTGAGCTTGAGCCAATCCTTTGTCCTTAGCATTTTGAGGGTTCCACTTTCAC
>NW_021185211.1:0-987 GCF_002162155.2 Triticum dicoccoides
AAGAACAAGCAAGAAACTGAGATTGCAATCTGGATATTGCGAATATAAGATGAAATCTTTATTGATCAAGGTGGGGTTCTGAGACGTCTTTGTCTGGTTGTTGAACACAAACAAAGTACGCGAAGTTGCAGCTATGGCGAACTTTTAATCTAAACAAAATCCAAAGTCTAAACGACGCCCTATGGGCTGTATATATGGAGGAAGAGGGGGGAATTTCGTGGCCCTTGGGGAAGGGGTCCGAAACCAACCCCATCTCTTGTTTCCCCACACATACGGACTCTAAAAACAGCCTATACTGAAGTATTTCGAAAATATATGGGCCTGGCCCAATAATAAGGTGACGCAGCACCTACAATAGCCTCTGGACGAAAGTTATGAAGTGGCATCTTGTATATTTCGTCCAAGGCTTCATGCACACATTATGGTGGCTTCAACGTCCTAAAATCATCACTTGTAACTCCGTTCTTGTTCCCCTTGCGCTTGCCATCATCTCCATGCTTGTTCTTGCTCCAATGTTCATCCTTCTCCAAGCTAGGCTGATGAGGACAATGATACAATTGTTACACCCACAACCCCTCCTGCTATACATACTGGACCAATTACTAGAGCTCGCGCACGCCAACTAAATTACCAGGTACCTTCATTTCTTGGTAATGATTCTAATGTTCATGAGAATATGATGCTGCCTAAATTGGATACATTTGTTTTGCTTACAAATGAAGGGCCTAGCTTGGAGAAGGATGAATATTGGAGCAAGAACAAGCATGGAGATGATGGCATGCGCAGGGGGAACAAGAACGGAGTTACCAGTGATGATTTCAGCACTTTGAAGCCACCATAATGGGTGCATGAAGCCTTGGACTGATGAGGACACCAATACCATTGTTACACCCACAGCCCCTACTGCTACATATACGGGACCAATTACTAGAGCTCGCGCACGCCAATTAAATTATCAGGTACTTTCGTTTCTTGGTAATGATTCTA
>NW_021185212.1:0-1227 GCF_002162155.2 Triticum dicoccoides
GGAACCCTGTTCACATCGTTTGGGGCTGTGAGCGAAACTCCGGCCGGATCTCCTCATGGATGGAACCCGAATAGGCGATAAACCTGGACTAGAGACTTGAGTGTTTAGGCAGGCCGTGGCCGACACCCACGTTGGGCTTCCGCTTGAAGGTTGCCGAGTACATGTCGTGTAAACGGCGGTAAGTGGTGAGAGCGTGTGTGAAGAAGTACACCCCTGCAGGGTTAATATGATCTATTCGAATAGCCATGTCCGCGGAAAAGGACTTCTGGGTTGCTTATATCAGTTCATAGACAAGTGAAAGTGGATACTCTAAAATACGCAAGATAAGCGTGAGTGCTATGGATGGCGTTCTCGTAGGGAGACGGGAGCGGATCCATAGTGGTGTATTGATATGGTGAATATGTGGACTCGTGTGCGCCACCTCAAAAGAGTTACTCGCAGTCGTAGTTCAGGATAGCCACCGGGTCAAAGCTGGCTTGCTGCAGTTAAACCCCACCACCCCTTTGTTGATAATGATGCATATGTAGTTAGTTCTGATGTAAGTCTTGCTGGGTACATTTGTACTCACGTTTGCCTATTTTATGTTTTTGCAGAGAGACTTCGGTCTCACTAGTAGTTTCGCGTGGACTTCGACGTTTAGCTTGTTACCTCAGCTACGATCTTGTGCCCTCGGCAGGATCTGATAGATAGACAGGCTTCTCAGCCTTTTTCATTTATAGATGTCTGTACCCAGACATGATAGCTTCCGCTTGTGCTTTGACTTGTATGCTCTGATTGTTGGGTCATGAGACCCATGTTTGTAATATCTCGCTCCTCGGAGCCTAATGAATAAATACTTGATTTGTAGAGTCATGTTGTGATGCCATGTTGTATTTGCACATATCGAGCATATTGTGTGTATGTTATTGAAATGCTTGGTATGTGTGGGATCTGACCATCTAGTTGTTTATCTTTAGTAGCCTCTCTTACCGGGAAATGTCTCCTAGTGTTTCCACTGAGCCATGGTAGCTTGCTACTGCTCCGGAACACTTAGGCTGGCCGGCATGTGTCCTTCTTCGTTCCTGTGTCTGTCCCTTCGGGGAAATGTCACGCGATGAATACCGGAGTCCTGCTAGCCCGCTACAGCCCGGTTCACCGGAGTCCTGCTAGCCCAGTGCTACAGCCTGGATTCACTCGCTGATGACCGACACGTTCGATGCTGGGTCATGGATGCCTGTCCCTGTAAGT
>NW_021185213.1:0-1684 GCF_002162155.2 Triticum dicoccoides
GCATGTACTGTAATTGGTTGTTTTGACTGTTCAAATTCTTTGGCTGCTTAATTATTGGTGATGCAGTTAGGCACTATATATTAATATTATTTTTCTGAATATTCGCAAAAATATATTAATTTTGGAGTTGGAATCACATCTTTGGCTGCTTAGGGCATCACAACGCTGATCCGCAAAATTGCTGCAGCATCTGTCCGCGGACAGGGGATAAGTCTCCGAACACGGATGCGGGAGGCGCCTATCCAACGCTGCCTGCATACATTTCAAGTTGGGTTTGAACTAACGGAAGAAATTCATGCAAACACGACGGATTTTTATCAAAGTTCGGATAGAAAATAGCATAAATTATCCATACATAGCATGCAAATAAGTCTAGTACAACAATAGTTCAAATTCAACGAGATTAACTAGGTGTTTAGCAAGTTTTTCATGAAAGGATCATATCGTCCCATACATACTGCTCTTCAGCTTCATCCAACATTGTGTGTGGGTAAATGGCCGTCCCTCTATCCTATGGTACATCACGGTAGCGAACTTTCGGGGTTGGGCCGGCCCGTTTTAACGTTGCACCGATACCGGTTTTGGGATCCTTCTCTAATGTTCCCAGCCGGTTTTTTCTGGTTTTGGGAACCTTCTAGAAGGTTCCTGAGCCGTTTTTTTATTTTCATTTCTTTTTATTTTTCTTTTTCTGTTTTGTTTTTCTTTTCTATTTTTTTATTGTTTCTTTTCTTTTTTTCTTTTTTGTTTCCTTTTTCAAAAGTGTTCATATTTTCAAAAAATGTTTGATTTTCAAAATTTTGTTCATGTTTTCAAATTTTGTTCCGGAGTTTCAGAAAATTGTTTGTGTTTACAATTTTTGGTCGGTGGTTTCAAAAAATGTTTCGGACTTCAAGAAAAAATTACATACTAAAAAAATGTTCGCTTCTAAAATTTTGTTCGGGAGTTTAAAAAATGTTCGGTTTATCAAATTTTGTTCGTAGTTTCAAAAAATGTTCCCGTATTCAAATTTTGTTCATAGATCCAAAAAATGTTCGTGCTTTTAAATTTTGTTAGGAGCTTCAAAAAATATGTTCCCATTTTGTGATTACAAATTTTGGTCAGAACTTGAAAAATATTCAAGTTTCAGAAAAGGGTCAAGAATATTAAAAAAAATTGTGATTTCTAAATGTTCAAATTTCATGAAATGTTCCATGTTAAGTTTTTGTTCATAAATTCAAAAAATGTTCGTGGTTTCAATTTTTTTCCAATTATCATGAAATGTTCCAATTTTCAAATTTTTTTGGTGAAAAAATCAAAAAAATGTTCGCGGCTTCTACATTTGTTCAGACTTTCATAATTTGTTCACAAAATCAAAAAATGTTTATCTGTTTCAGAAAACAATATTTGCATTCCATTTTTCTGTTTTTTCAGTTTTTATATATATTTAAAAAATTCCTGTTGCCGGGTTTTTCCTTCAGGAATTTAATAAATGTTGGCACTTTCTTGAAAATATAGATTAAAAAAAGTTCAACATAGTAACTAATTCAGTTTCGCTACAATAGCTACTTTCAGTTGGCTACAATATATACCATTCCGGTTCCACATCTATGTTTAGTTCTTTAAATGATGTACTGCTTTATTGGCAGCAGTAGTCGTTAGCCCGAGTGATTAGTATTGCTTGATAGTACGCGGTTGGTCTCAGGTT
>NW_021185214.1:0-1132 GCF_002162155.2 Triticum dicoccoides
CATAGCACTCACGCTTATCTTGCGTATTTTAGAGTATCCACTTTCACTTGTCTATGAACTGATATAAGCAACCCAGAAGTCCTTTTCCGCGGACACGGCTATTCGAATAGATTAGGTTAACCCTGCAGGGGTGTACTTCTTCACACACGCTCTCACCACTTACCGCCGTTTACACGACATGTACTCGGCAACCTTCAAGCGGAAGCCCAACGTGGGTGTCGGCCACGACCTACCTAATCACCTAAGTCTCTAGTCCAGGTTTATCGCCTATTCGGGTTCCATCCATGAGGAGATCCGGCCGGAGTTTCGCTCACAGCCCCAAACGATGTGAACAGGGTTCCCGAGACACCAAACGGGCGCCCGGTACACCGTGCCACGTGCCTACCGCATCACAGCCCACCCCTACGGTCAGCGCTGCCCACGGCCTCCAGCATACTACAAACACCATAAACTACTTGCAACTCCTGGACAGAGGACAAGGGTCATCAAGAAGCCGAGAGGGTCCATTGGTTTCGGGCCCAATGCGTGGTAGTAGCTGAATCATGGATCACAAACACAGAACTCAGTTCCTGAGGACGGCTGCAATGAGACAACCCACCATGTACTCCTACATGGCCTCTCACCGCTACCTTTACCAAATCGTGTTCACACACTTAGCTCACACACAGTAGGACATGTTCACACACCTCTGATTCATCCCCGATGAATCAGACCTGACTCAACTCTAAGCAGTAGCAGGCATGACAAACAAACATGAATGAGTAGGCACATCAGGGCTCAAACAACTCCTACTCATACTAGTGGGTTTCATCTATTTACTGTGGAATGACAGGTCATGCAAAGGATAAAGGGGTTCAGCTACCGCAGCAAGTAACAGATGAATCGTTGTTGTCCTAATGCGGTAAAAGAGAGCAGGAGCGAGAGAGTAGGATTGTATCGGAATGAACAAGGGGGTTTTGCTTGCCTGGCACTTCTGAAGATAGCATTGAGTCTTCATCAGTGTCAACGATCACATCGTCGATACAACGTCTACCGAGGGGGGACAATTACCGGCAACACAGAAGGGAACACAATCAATGCAATGCACAATATGATGCATGATCATGACATGGCAAAATGAATGTGTGTTGGG
>NW_021185215.1:0-1384 GCF_002162155.2 Triticum dicoccoides
CCACCGGGAGTAGGACTCCCTTCTTTCCTAGTTGGAATAGGAGAAGGGGGGAAAGAGGAGGAAGAGGGGAAGAAAAGGGGGGGCGCCGCCCCCCTTCCCTTGTCCTATTCGGACTAGGAAGGGGAGGGGCGCGCAGCCCCCTCCTGCCTCCTTCCCTCTTCTCCCTCGAGGCCCATGTAGGCCCAATAACCACCCGGGGGGGGGGGGGCTTCCGGTAACCTCTCGGTGCTCCGGTAAAATGCTGATTTCACCCAGAACGATTCCGGTGTCCAAATATAGGCTTCCAATATATCGATCTTTATGTCTCGACCATTTCGAGACTCCTCGTTACGTCCGTGATCACATCTGGGACTCCGAACAAACTTCGGTACATCAAAACTTGTAAACTCATAATAAAACTGTCATCGTAACGTTAAGCGTGCGGACCCTACGGGTTCGAGAACTATGTAGACATGACCTAGAACTATTCTCGGTCAATAACCAATAGCGGAACCTGGATGCCCATATTGGTTCCTACATATTCTACGAAGATCTTTTATCGGTCAAACCGCATAACAACATACGTTGTTCCCTTTGTCATCGGTATGTTACTTGCCCGAGATTTGATCGTCGGTATCCAATACCTAGTTCAATCTCATTACCGGAAAGTCTCTTTACTCGTTCCGTAATGCATCATTCCGTAACCAACTCATTTGGTCACATTGCTTGCAAGGCTTATAAAGATGTGCATTACCGAGAGGGCCCAGAGATACCTCTCCGACAATCGGAGTGACAAAACCTAATCTCGAAATACGCCAACTCAACATGTACCTTCGGAGACACCTGTAGTACTCCTTTATAATCACCCAGTTACGTTGTGACGTTTGGTAGTACCCAAAGTGTTCCTCTGATAAACGGGAGTTGCATATTTCTCATAGTTACAGGAACATGTATAAGTCATGAAGAAAGCAATAGCAATATACTAAACGATCAAGTGCTAGGCTAACGGAATGGGTCATGTCAATCACATCATTCTTCTAATGATGTGATCCCATTAATCAAATGACAACACATGTCTATGGTTAGGAAACATAACCATCTTTGATTAATGAGCTAGTCAAGTAGAGGCATACTAGTGACTATATGTTTGTCTATGTATTCACACATGTATCATGTTTCCGGTTAATACAATTCTAGCATGAATAATAAACATTTATCATGATATGAGGAAATAAATAATAACTTTATTATTGCCTCTAGGGCATATTTCCTTCAGTCTCCCACTTGCACTAGAGTCAATAATCTAGATTACATAGTAATGATTCTAACACCCATGGAGTCTTGGTGTTGATCATGTTTTGCTCGTGAGAGTGGCTTAGTCAACGGGTCTGCAACATTCAGATCC
>NW_021185216.1:0-1388 GCF_002162155.2 Triticum dicoccoides
GATCTGAAACAATAGTATTTGGCACACCATGCAAGCGAATAATTTCACGAAAGAACAAATCAGCAACATTAACAGCATCATTGCTTTTATGACATGGTATAAAGTGTGCCATTTTCGAGAATCTATCCACGACAACAAATATGCTATCCCTCCCCTTCTTTGTTCGAGGTAAACCTAAAACAAAGTCCATAGATATATCCTCCCAAGGAACACTAGGTACAGGTAACGGCATATATAAACCATGAGGATTGAGTCGTGACTTAGCTTTTTGACATGTAGTGCAGCGAGCAATAAAACGCTCAACATCCCGTCTCATCTTTGGCCAAAAGAAATGTGTAGCAAGTACGTCCTCCGTCTTCTTCACGCCAAAGTGTCCCATTAATCCTCCTCCATGCGCCTCCTGCAACAACAAAAGACGAACGGAGCTAGCTGGAATGCATAGCTTGTTAGCACGAAACACAAATCCACCGTTAACGACGAACTTGTTCCACATTCTTCCTTCTTTACAATTCTGCATTACATCTTTAAAATCAGCATCATGTACATATTGATCTTTGATGGTCTCCAAACCAAATATTTTGAAGTCAAGTTGTGAAAGCATAGTATAGCGGCGAGACAATGCATCAGCAATAACATTTTCTTTTCCCTTCTTGTGTTTAATGACATAAGGAAAAGTCTCAATGAATTCAACCCATTTAGCATGTCTACGATTCAGTTTAGCTTGACTTTTAATATGTTTCAAAGATTCATGATCAGAATGTATAACAAATTCTTTGGGCCATAAATAATGTTGCCATGTTTCTAAAGTCCGAACAAGAGCATATAATTCTTTATCATAAGTAGAATAATTCAGACTAGGCCCACTCAATTTTTCAGAAAAATATGCAACAAGTTTGCCATCTTGTAATAACACACCGCCTAATCCAATTCAACTAGCATCACATTCAAGCTCAAAAGTCTTATTAAAATCAGGAAGTTGGAGTAAAGGAGCATGTGTCAACTTATCTTTCAATACCGAGAAGGCTTCTTCCTGTGCGGTACCCCAAAGAAAAGGCACATCTTTCTTTGTAAGCTCATTGAGAGGTGCAGCAATGGTGCTAAAATCTCTCACAAAACGCCTATAGAATCCAGCGAGGCCAAGAAAACTCCTCACTTGTGTGACCGTTTTGGGTTGCGGCCAACTCTCAATAGCTTCAATCTTGGCTTTATCAACTTCAATTCCCTGTGGAGTAACAACATAGCCAAGAAAAGATACTCGGTCGGTGCAAAAGGTGCACTTCCCAAGGTTACCAAACAAACGTGCATCACGTAGAGCAATAAAAACAGCACGTAAATGTTCCAAATGTTCTTCCAAAGATCTGCTATAAATCAATATGTCATCAAAGTAA
>NW_021185217.1:0-610 GCF_002162155.2 Triticum dicoccoides
GGCGGGGGTGGAGGCGCGGGGGCGCGGGGGCGGCGGGGGTGTGGAGTCCGGCGAGGGTCGGGGCGGCGGGGGTGGGGGCACGGGGGCGTCGGGGGTGGAGTCTGGTGAGGGACGGGGCGGCGGCATCGTGGGTCGGGGCAGCGCGCGGGTGGATCTGGTGGCGAGGGAGAGAGGGTCGAAGGGGATCTGGCGAGGAAGAGGGAGTATAGCTAGGGGGAAGCTTACTAATGGCGCACCACACCTCGGTGCGCCATTAGAAATCTTTTTTTAGATAGCAGTGGCGCACCCCGCAGCGGTGCGCCATTAGAATGTTTTTTTATTATAGTTCGAGCACAGGTTATATTGCACCTAACCCAATCCACATCAGAACCTGCCCACTAGCCCGACTGGTCAGCACGTAGCACACACACCAGGAGGTCTTGGGTTCGATTCCAAGGCTTCGCAATATTTTTTTTGCATTTTAAATGTTGTTTGATATTTATTTGTGTTTAAATATGTTCAAACTTGTTTAAATCATAACAGTAATAATTTTGTTAAAAATATGTTCAAATTTGTTACTTGAAAATATCATCGGCGGCGGCGGTGGAGCGGGGGAGGGTGCGGGGGGTGC
>NW_021185218.1:0-2192 GCF_002162155.2 Triticum dicoccoides
AATAATTATCATAAGTAGGAGGCATGCTATCATCATTATAAACTTGCATATCAAAACTTGGGAGACTAAAAATATTATCTTCATTAATCATAGCATCCCCAAGCTTGGGACAAACATTTATTGCAGCAAATATATTCTCAAAAACATCATCTTCATCAAACACAGCTTCCCCAAGCTTGGGCCTTTTCGTATCATAAGCATAATTACTCTCATCATTAATAGTATAGATAGCACCGATAGTATAGCAATTATTATATTCTTCCAAGCAAGTACCAAAAAGATTTTCAAGATCATAAGAAGTATCATTATCTTCCCAATCATAATCATCACAACAAGCAATAGGCATAACGAGATCATCATCAAGTGTATCATTTTCATGAGGCACAGCAATAATAGGAGCAACATTATTTGGGAGAGATATCTTTTTACCTCTCTTCCTTTTTCTTTTCTTCTTCTTCACCACATCATGCATGGGTTCAATCCTCTTTTTGGAGCTCCTTATTAATGAGATTAGTTGAATAGAGGGCTCCTCTTCGTTACCTGATTCATCATAAGAAATAATAGGAGAATATTGGGAAGTCTCTTCCCTTTCATTAGCATTCTCTTCATCTTCTATTTGTTTTCTTTTATTTATGTAATTGGCAATATAAGGATTTTCAATGCAATTCACCGTGCAATACATATAAATTTCCTCTAGATCAAAATGAAGAACTTTATCAAGGGCTGGAATATCCTTAGTTCTACGTTTAATTTCTTCATAACCCAAGAGCAAACTAAGTTCATTATGATGTGCAAGGGAAATCAAGTCATCACAATTTTTGGATACGATACGCTCATGAAACAATTTGCATTGGGTACTAAAATGATCACGTTCATTGCAAAGTTCACAAGTAGGGCTAAGAAAAGATAAATTTTCAGCACATTCATCTAGCTCTTCTTGCAACAATTTTGTTTCTAAGTACTTATGCCTCTTGCAATATCTATCTTCCCTATTTGGTGTGTACTTTCAAACCCAGTCCACTCCACAAAAATTGACATGTTTATAGGAGGCATTTTCATCATAACTAGTGCAATCATCATTAGCATCATGGATATTCAAAGAATTCGTACTAACAACATTGCAATCATGCTCATCATTCAAAGATTTAGTGCCAAGCATTTTAATGCATTCTTCTTCTAACACTTTGGCACAATTTTCCTTTCCATCATACTCACGAAAGATATTAAAAAGGTGAAGCATATGAGACAAACTCAATTCCATTTTTTTATAGTTTTCTTTTATAAACTAAACTAGTGCTAAAACAAGAAACTAAAAGACTCGATTGCAAGATCTAAAGATATACCTTCAAGCACTCACCTCCCCGGCAACGACGCCAAAAAAGAGCTTGATGTCTACTACACAACCTTCTTCTTGTAGACTTTGTTGGGCCTCGAAGTGCAGAGGTTTGTAGGACAGTAGCAAATTTCCCTCAAGTGGATGACCTAAGGTTTATCAATCCGTAGGAGGCGTAGGATGAAGATGGTCTCTCTCAAGCAACCCTGCAACCAAATAACAAAGAGTCTCTTGTGTCCCCAACACACCCAATACAATGGTAAATTGTATAGGTGCACTAGTTCGGCAAAGAGATGGTGATACAAGTGGTATATGGATAGTAGATAAAGGTATTTGTAATCTGAAAATATAAAAACAGCAACGTAACTAATGGTAAAAGTGAACGTAAACGGTATTGCAATGCTAGGAAATAAGGCCTAGGGTTCATAATTTCGCTAGTGTAAGTTCCCTCAACAATAATAACATAATTGGATCACATAACTATCCCTAAACATGCAACAAAGAGTCACTCCAAAGTCACTAATAGCGGAGAACGAACGAAAAGATTATGGTAGGGTACGAAACCACCTCAAAGTTATTCTTTCCAATCAATCCGTTGGGCTATTCCTATAAGTGTCACAAACAGCCCTAGAGTTCATACTAGAATAACACCTTAAGATACAAATCAACCAAAACCCTAATGTCACCTAGATACTCCAATGTCACCTCAAGTATCCGCGGGCATGATTATACAATATGCATCACACAATCTCAGATTCATCTATTCAACCAACACAAAGGACCTCAAAGAGTGCCCCAAAGTTCTAGCGGATAATCACGACGAAAACGTGTGCCAACCCCTATGCATAGGTTCATGGGC
>NW_021185219.1:0-941 GCF_002162155.2 Triticum dicoccoides
GGAAGATTAACTCCCAATTGAATCAAGTGATTATTATACCCAGACATTTTGAGTATATGCTCACTGACAGAACTGTTCTCCTCCATCTTGCAGCTATAGAACTTATTGGAGATTTCATATCTCTCAATCCGGGCATTTGCTTGAAATATTAACTTCAACTCCTGGAACATCTCATATGCTCCATGACGTTCAAAACGTCGTTGAAGTCCCGATTCTAAGCCGTAAAGCATGGCACACTGAACTATCGAGTAGTCATCAGCTTTGCTCTGCCAGACGTTCATAACATCTGGCGTTGCTCCAGCAGCAGGCCTGGCACCCAGCGGTGCTTCCAGGACGTAATTCTTCTGTGCAGCAATGAGGATAATCCTCAAGTTATGGACCCAGTCCGTGTAATTGCTACCATCATCTTTCAACTTTGCTTTCTCAAGGAACGCATTAAAATTCAACGGTACAACAGCACGAGCCATCTATCAACATAAACAAGCAAGATACTATCAGGTACTAAGTTCATGATAAATTTAAGTTCAATTAATCATATTACTTAAGAACTCCCACTTAGATAGACATCCCTCTAATCTTCTAAGTGATTACGTGATCCAAATCAACTAAACCATGACCGATCATCACGTGAGATGGAGTAGTTTTCAATGGTGAACATCGTTTATGTTGATCATATCTACTATATGATTCACGCTCGACCTTTCGGTCTCCGTGTTCCGAGGCCATATCTGCATATGCTAGGCTCGTCAAGTTTAACCTGAGTATTCTGCGTGTGCAAAAACTGGCTTGCACCCGTTGTAGATGGACGTAGAGCTTATCACACCCGATCATCACGTGGTGTCTGGGCACGACGAACTTTGGCAACGGTGCATACTCAGGGAGAACACTTCTTGATAATTTAGTGAGAGATCATCTTATAATGCTACCGTCAATCAAAGCAA
>NW_021185220.1:0-1348 GCF_002162155.2 Triticum dicoccoides
GTGCAGCCACCTGTACCACCACCAGCAGGTCGACCTCAGGTATATATTCGTAATGGTAGGCCTGCACCACCACCTCAGGTACGAGATGATGTCCATATTCCTAAACTGAAATTGAATATTCCACCATTTGAGGGTAGATATGTTCCTGATATATATCTTACTTGGGAGTTAGAAACTGAACAACGATTTACATGTTTACAATATCCTGAGGAGAGACGAGTTGCTGCTGCCGTTTGTGCTTTCACTAGTTTTGCATGTGTATGGTGGTCTGAACATTGTAGATTATATCCTATTCCAACTACTTGGGCTGCTTTGAAAATTGCTATGCGTACGCGTTGGGTTCCACCATATTATCAACGTGAATTGCTTCAAAAATTGCAGCGTTTAAGACAAGGGAAAAATTCTGTAGAAGAATATTATCAGGAATTACAAACTGGCATGATTAGATGTGGTATTGTTGAGGAGAATGAAGCTATGCTTGCACGTTTTCTAGGTGGATTAAATAGAGAGATTCAGACCATTCTAGACTATAAGGAGTATACTAATATCACTCGTTTATTCCATCTTGCTTGTAAAGCTGAACATGAAGTGCAGGATCGACAAGCATTGGGGCGAACTAACTTTTTTGCAGGCCGACCTTCATCATGGACACCACGTGCATCTTCTACTTCAACTGCACCAGCACCTCCATCCGGTGCCACCTCCAGCCGTGATACAAGAAAACAGGCACAACCACCATTATCTGCCAAGAGCGCACCTGCGGGGCCTGCACAGCGTTCTTCTTCTTCCATGGCATCAACAGGGCACACAAGTGATATTATTTGTCGTCGTTGTAAGGGAGGAGGTCATTATGCGAGAGAATGCAAATCTCCGCGTGTGATGATTGCTACCGCGGATGGTGGATATGAGTCCGCTAGTGACTATGATGAGGAGACTTTGGCTCTTATTACACGTGAACAACATGGTGGAGATGATTCTGATCATGAGACGCAATACATGGCTCCTGAAGACGCTGACAGGTATGAATGTTTAGTTGCTCAACGTGTTTTGAGTGTGCAGGTCACACAAGCTGAGCAAAATCAGAGGCACAATTTGTTCCATACCAAGGGAGTTGTGAAGGAACGTTCTGTGCGCGTCATAATAGACGGAGGGAGCTGCAACAACTTGGCTAGCATGGAGATGGTGGAGAAGCTTTCTCTCACCACAAGACCACATCCACATCCTTACTACATCCAATGGTTCAACAACAGCGGCAAGGTTAAGGTAACACGTACTGTTCGTGTGCATTTTAGTATCTCTACATATGCTGATTATGTTGATTGTGATGTGGTACCTATGCAAGCATGTT
>NW_021185221.1:0-1406 GCF_002162155.2 Triticum dicoccoides
GGAGGGGTTGGAGAATCCTTCTACGGCCCTCCTCAGTTCCTGCTCAGAAATATCGAGGAAAATAATCTTGACGAAGGACGCCAGAATAAATGAAGCGGGGGGAAGAGTGACAACTTACCCAACTTGGGGGGGGGGGTGTACATGGAAAACCCATCCCGCGGTTTAATATGAAGGAATTCTTCTTCTTCTCCTTTATACAAATCGGACAATATTCTCACCAGAGCACTGGCAGAGTCCAGACTCTTACGGCCACAACGGGTGGCATGAACTTCCCCGTTGTAGTGCCACATGGGCTTCCCACGATACTGAAGCGGCTGCACTCCCCGCATTATTCATATTGCCATGACCTCGACTATTGTCAGCCCTGATTTGGCCAGTAACTTTAGCCTGTTCATCAGGAAGTATACTTCTCTGGTATCCTCCTCCTGGGGCCCCAATGGCGTCAAGTTTGGCGTGCCTTCGGCGGAGCATTACTGAACTCAGGGAGACCTGTCCGGACTGGATCCGGAAGGGGAACGTCATCGACATAAAACCATTCCGAGGGCCAGTTCTCTGGTGCCTTCTTGGGAGTACCGGATAGGCATCTGGTCTCGGCGACGTGCCATACTTTGGCTCCGCCCACTTGATATATGGATACCCCTGGTTGCGAGGGACGAGGCAGAACAACTTCTTCCATAACCCGAAATGAGCCTCGCAGCCCAGAAATAGTTCACAAAGGGCAACGTATCCTGCTATGTGCAGCACAGAGGCAGGGGTGAAGTTCTGCAATTGGAGGCCGTAAAACTCCAGGAGCCCGCAAAGGAATGGGTGGATTGGAAACCCGACGCCTCTTAGCACATGCGGGATGAGGCATATTCGCTCCCCCGGGGATGGATTAGGAGATCTCTCCGCTTGCTCCCCGCCATTATAGGTGGCTAGTCCGGCTCGGACGGGGATCATGAACGCCGGTGGGACAAACCCCTGAGTCTGCAGCTCTATTAAGTGGTTTTGAGGAACAGAGCATTCTTCTCAATCACCCAGCCTAGAGCCATGGGAGTGAGAGGAGGAGCTGCGACGGCCGGCCATGCTGGAATGATTTTTTCCGGGCGCGCTCTGTTGGATACTCGCTCAAGGGAGGAATGTGAAGCTTGGATCTAAGAATCCCCCGTCCTTTCAAATAGACGGTTTGCGTACAAGACCGAGGGGGCGAATGCAAAAAATGCCCCAGCTCCTCGTATTCTCTTAACACGTGGAGATGGTCATTATTGATGCACAGAAGCCGAGCAGTACAACATTAATGGGAAGCTGGACACTGCTCGTTACAACAAGTACTTTGGAGTATTCGGAGATGGAACCTGCTTTGCAATGCCGAAGACAAACTGCACGCTTGACTCATTGTCATTGAAGCCCGGTTCAGGGGCTACTGA
>NW_021185222.1:0-1148 GCF_002162155.2 Triticum dicoccoides
ACCATATTTCATATATATAGAAATATCTTTCCAATGCAAATATTTATCGAATTAATCCAAATGGCCAAAATAAATGTCCATGAGCTCCTAAAAATATTGTTTTGATTTTTATCTCTGTCCAATATTTTCAGAGGGCAACATGAGCATTTTCTTGGTCCCTTTTGGGGAATTTTTTTATTTGGGTCATTTTCAAAATGATTCTGAGGGTTCCACCAATCCTCATTTCAAATTTAAATGAAATTTAAACATGATGCACACATGAAGCTAGCCTAGAGCATTACCAGAAGCTAGGGATGTGACAACTCACCCCCACTAAACAAGAATCTCGTCTCGAGATTCAAGCGTAGGGTAAGGTGAAGGGGAAACGCAACTAGTATAATCTTCACGATCCAGGGTGCACTTCAGTTGAACGTTGATTTGAACACCATCTTTGTCTTGTCGTCTTGCTCTGAGAAATCCTGTCAACATGACAGGGGGGGGGGAAGAAGGAGACTCTAGAAGGGTCGATCTCCTCGAAGATCGAACAACTCAAGATTAACTTACGGAATGAGACATAGAACCATCTTTCGGGTTGAGACACGAGATACACATCAATAGGGGTGGAAGAAACGGATGACGAAGGTTCGCTAGGTAGACAACAATTTCATACCTAAGAAGGTGGTAAATGATTGTCAACGTAGCGAGGAGTTGAGTTTCCATGATACCATAACGATACACCTTGGGGAAGGTGACTCGTAGAGATATCCCCTTAAGTGGCAAAAAGAATTACTTTTGATTCAGAGATCATTGAAACTCTTTAAACCAGCCTAAGGCAATTCTCGAGCGATCGTTTGGAGGGGGTCGGTAGAATGGCATACTCGGACTTGAATGATGTGGATTACCTTGTTGAAGACAACGTAATGGATGAATTTGCTTATCACCGGAAATGGAAGAGACCCATGGTAGAATGGCACATTGGCGGTGCAAGCTAGGAACAAAATGCAAATGCTAGGAATGATTCTGGTAACTGGGGAAGAACCCAACAATAGGGAGTGAATTCACTGTTTGAAGAGGTCATAGCATTTCCGAGGAAGTTGAGAGCAAACCTAGTTAGTGTCGACGGTAACACCTAACGCTTGTGCGTGCTCTCAAGAACTTGAGCATTTCCA
>NW_021185223.1:0-2827 GCF_002162155.2 Triticum dicoccoides
ACTCTTCTAATACATTTCGGGCGTGCGATACTCCTTGCCCGCCGGCGGCGTGTCCGTCAGAAGCTTCTTAGCATCCAGCCTGCCCCAGTGCACTTTTGCGCGGGCAAGGGCCCGACGGGCACCTTCAATGCAGGCGGAGCGCTTGATGACTTCCACCCAGGGACACACATCCACCAGCCGCCGCACCAGACCAAAGTAGCTCCCAGGCATGGCCTCTCCGGGCCACAGCCGAACTATGAGGCCCTTCATGGCCTGCTCGGCTACCTTGTTGAGCTCGACCAGCTGCTTCAGCTGCTCGCTAAGGGGCACCGGATGTCCGGCCTCAGCATACTGAGACCAGAAGACCTTCTCCATTGAGCTCCCCTCCTCGGCCTAGTAGAATGCGGCAGCATCGGACATGCTGCGAGGCAGATCTGCAAACGCTCCTGGAGAACTCCGAATTCGGGTAAGTAACAGGTAATTCACATTCACATGCTTGCTTTGCATGAAAAATGCCTTACCCGCTGCTATTTTCTTCACCGCCTCAATATCCTGGAGGGCCTTATGGGCCTCGGCCTTCGCGGCTTTGGCACTCTCAAGAGCCGAGGCAAGCTCGGACTCTCGAGTCTTCGAGTCGCACTCCAAACTCTCATGCTTTTCCACGAGAGCCTGGAGCTCTTGCTGCACCTCCGCCACCCGCGCCTCCTGCTTCTCTCGCTCCGCTCGTTCCACGGCCGCATTACGCTCGGCCGCGGACACGGCCTCCTTCAGGGTCGCCACCTCGTTCGTGGCCCCTGCAGTGCCCACGTTATCCTTGTTATTTCTCTTGCAACCAAAATCTTTTTCTGTAAGGTAGAAATTTAATACGGTGTTACTCACCTTCTTTGTCCTCGAGCTGCTTCTTGGCAAGGCCGAGCTCGTTCTCGGAACGCTCGAGGTTCTGCTTCAAACCATCGACCTCCGCAGTCAGTGCGGCAGAGGTCAGCAGCGCAGCCTGCAATCCCATATTGACATAATTTTTAGAACTCCTGCGTATATCTTTTTAGATCCTCAGTCCGGCTTTTCTTTCCGAACACCGAACCGAGCATCAGGGGCTACTGTCTATGCGGTATTACATTACATCAAAGCCTGTTAGAAGGCTGCTACAGGCTTCGGTCAGCCCGCTCTTGGCAAGCTGAACCTTCTGAATCACCGCACTCATGATAGTGCGGTGTTCTTCCTCGATGGAAGCGCCGTTGAGCGCCTCCAACAAGTTGTCCGGCGCCTCCGGTTGGACGGAGGCTGCCGTGTCACGGTCCTGCCCTTCTTACGAAGGGACCACCTGCCGGACTCCGGAACCACTGCGGGTTCCGGTGTGGAGTCCGGTGCAAAGTCCGGGAGGTTGCCCTGTGGCACCTCCGGAGCCTCCCCCTCCTGGCGGGTCCCCTCCTGGGATCCCACCTCGGCGTCCTCAGCGTCACGAGGGATGAAGGCAGTCGGAATGGAATCCACATCCGACGGAGCCAAGGACCCGCTCGAAGAAGCGGGAAGATCGTCCTCGGCCGGGCTACAGGTTGTATGCGGCATTAGAAGGACACCATGTGGCAAAAAAGAGAAATTATAAATCATTTAGGAATCCGAATACTTACGATCTTGCCGGGGGCTTGGCCCTTGAGGGCCACCCCTTGTCGCCGTCGTCGGCGTTGGCGGAGCTGTCCGGAGGAAGGGTCCTTCCCCTCTTGGACCCTTCGGCCTCCCTCGTTGGGGAAGCCTTCCTCTTCTTCTCTCCCCCCCTCCTGGGGAGAGTCCTCTTTCTCCTCCTCGTCTTCGGGGGAAGAGTCCGCCTCGGAGCCATCGGACGATGAGTCCGATACCACCTGGCGCCGGGAACTCCTTCGGGTTCCCGTGGCATTCTTCTTGGCCTTCTTCTCCGGCACCACGTAAAGGGCCGGAACCAGCAGCCCCGTCAAACGGGTGTCCGCTGGGTCTTCGGGAAGGGGAGCCGGACAATTAACCTGTCCGGACGTCCTCTGCCAGTCCTGTTAAAGGCGTTGGGAGTTTTAGATCCCACATAGAGTCAAACTATGAAAGAAATAAGTGTCCCATAAAGGATAGCAAAGCTTACCTCGCCGGTCGGGCGCTTCGTGCTGAATCCGCGATCTTCAGTTGCGGATGCGGGGGCTTCTCCGCTCTTGAACAGCACCCTCCAGGCAGCTTCGTATGTCATGTCGAAGAGCCCGCTCAGGGTCCGGTGCTGTGCCGGATCAAACTCCCACAAATTGAAGGCCTGTTGCTGGCAGGGGAGAATCCGGCGGACGAGCATGACCTGGATCACGTTGACAAGTTTAAGCTTCTTGTTCACCAGGGTCTGGAGACAGGACTGGAGTCCTGTCAGCTCCTCCGAACTACCCCATAGCAAGCCCTTCTCTTTCCAGGAGGTGAGCTGCATGGGGATACCAGATCTGAAATCGGGGGCCGCTACCCATTTAGGGTCACGCGGCTCGGTGATGTAGAACCACCCCGATTGCCACCCTTTGACGGACTCCACAAAGGCACCCTCGAGCCAGATGACGTTGGGCATTTTGCCCACCATGGCGCCTCCGCACTCCGCTTGGACGCCCTTCACCACCTTCGGCTTGACATTGAAGGTTTTTAGCCACAAGCCGAAGTGGGGCTGGATGCAGAGGAAGGCCTCGCACACGACGATAAATGCCGAGATGTTGAGGATGAAGTTCCCCTTAAAGCCCAAGCCCTGCAACATGCAGATATCCATAGTATCTCGAGATGCTTGTATTTGAGCGTTACTACGCTACCCTACACCCTCATGCTCTTCCGGACGTAAAACTTCATTAAAATTCCCATGCACAGC
>NW_021185224.1:0-1059 GCF_002162155.2 Triticum dicoccoides
GCCTCTGATTCATCCCCGATGAATCAGACCTGACTCAACTCTAAGCAGTAGCAGGCATGACGAACAAACATGAATGAGTAGGCACAACAGGCTCAAACAACTCCTACTCATGCTAGTGGGTTTCATCTATTTACTGTGGAATGACAGGTCATGCAAAGGATAAAGGGGTTCAGCTACCGCAGCAAGTAACAGATGAATCGATGTTGTCCTAATGCAGTAAAAGAGAGCAGGAGCGAGAGAGTGGGATTTTATCGGAATGAACAAGGGGGTTTTGCTTGCCTGGCACTTCTGAAGATAACATTGAGTCTTCATCAGTGTCAACGATCACATCATCGGTATCACGTCTATCGAGAGGGGACAGATACCGGCAAATACAGAAAAACACGATCAATGCAATGCACAATATGATGCATGCTATGACATGGCAATATGAATGTGTTTTGGGCTAATGCACCTAAAACCAGATTAAATGTAGTTGGTTTGAATCCAAGATTCAAATTCAAACTCCATATGTGGATATTTAAATGCCATTAGTATGATTTGTGCTAAACAGCAGCTATAAGTTGTTCTAACATGCATGAAAATGGTATAGATGGATTCCTTGAATTTTTCTGATAATTTTTCATATATAATTTATTTAATTTGGAGCTACGGTTGAATTTCTATGAATTTTAGAAGTTTTAGGCATTTTCTGAATTTTCCTGAATATTTAGAATTAAAATAATTCCAGAAAATGAATTATGGCGTCAGCATTGCGTCACTATGACGTCAGCAGGTCAACAGACGCTGCTGGTGGTCAAACCTGACCAGTGGGGTCCACTGGTCAGTGACTGAGGCTGGTTAGTGTCAATGGCAGGTGGGGCCGGGTCAACAGACACGTCAGCAGGTCAATACTGACGTGTGGGGTCGGTCAACGTCCATGTCAGCGTGGTCAAAGCTGACGGGTGGGGCCCATGTGGTTAGTTAAACTAAACAGAAAAAATACTAATCCTAATTAGGCGCAGGGGCCCACATGGCAGTGGCTCATAGGGTGATTAGCCCCTAATTAAGTGGCCACAT
>NW_021185225.1:0-1685 GCF_002162155.2 Triticum dicoccoides
CGACATCCTGATGGGAGTTGCACATATCTCGTTCTCAGGGCAACACCGGATAGGTCAAGCTACGAGTAAAACCAACCCTCAAGTTTCCCCGAGGTGGCCCCGCAGGCTGCCCTTTTCGGACCAACACTTAGACAAGCACTGGCCCGGGGGGGTTAAAATAAGATGACCCTTGGGATGTGCGACTCCCAAGGGAGAAAGGCTAGGTGGCGAATGGTAAAACCAAGGTTGGGCCTTGTTGGAGGAGTTTTATTCAAGGCGAACTGTCAAGGGGTTCCCATTATAACCCAACCGCGTAAGGAACGCAAAATCCAGGAACATAACACCGGTATGACGGAAACTAGGGCGGCAAGAGTGGAACAAAACACCAGGCATAAGGCCGAGCCTTCCACCCTTTACCAAGTATATAGATGCATTAATTAAATAAGATATAATGTGATATCCCAACAAGTAAACATGTTCCAACAAGGAACAACATCTCCATGTTCCAACAAGGAACAAACTTCAATCTTCACCTGCAACTAACAACGCTATAAGAGGGGCTGAGCAAAGCGGTAACATAGCCAATCAATGGTTTGCTAGGACAAGGTGGGTTAGGGGCTTGGTTCAACAATATGGGAGGCATGATAAGCAAGTGGTAGGTATCGCAGCATAGGCATAGCAAAAGAGCGAGCAACTAAGCAAGCAAAGATAGAAGTGATTTCGAGGGTATGGTCATCTTGCCTGAAATCCCGCAAGGAAGAAGAACGAGTCCATGAAGAAGACAAACGGAACGTAGATGAACGGGTCCTCAGAAACGCGACGTTACCGAAACCAACCCGAAGAAGCAAACACCGGAAAGAAGCACACAACATAGTAAACAACCAACACATGAACATGGTATGATATGCGGGATGCGGGATGCGATGCATATGCATTATTTGCAAGGGAATGAATGAAACTGGACTCAACTTGGAAATCCAAGTGTGCCACTGTAAAGGTGAGATGAAATCGCTTGAAAACAATATAAAGATCACCGGAATCGGAGTTACGGTTTGGAAATGGCAAGCAATTCAAATATGTTACAGGTCTGCGATATACAGCAAGTAGCCATCTAAATGCAATGAGATGAATATGCTACATCACTCAAACATGGCAACAAAATACATTGCAAGGATCCATTCAAGATGCTTAACAAAAGACTAGCACTGAGCTACGGCCAATTCCTCCATTAACAGGTTCAAACAAGCATGGCAAAAATGCATATGGTAAACAAATTTCAGACTTAGTGAAATTAACACTTGTCTGGAATCTCAGATCAGATAGCACTCTTCGGAGCATGAAAACTATATGCTACAGGACCTGAACATGGCAAAGTAAAGCATGGCATGGAGCTATTCAAAGAGCTTAACAAAAGTCCCTTAGTGACCTTGAGCCAAAAGGGATCAGAAAATACAATTGCAAGCGTGTGAACATGGCAAAAACATAATCAGTTCTCAGACTTAGTGAAGACTGGAGCATGCTGAAACAGATATCAAGTAGGCATGTTAACGAGCTCGATGCACTCACTACAGAGCAAGGCATGACAATCTAAGCATACACCCATCAAGAATACACATTATACGAGCTAGACATGGCAAGAACAATAATATAGCATGCACGGATCAACTACAACATCCTCGGCAAAATCGCTAACAAGTAGACAATCT
>NW_021185226.1:0-975 GCF_002162155.2 Triticum dicoccoides
TAGTGGAATTGGATTAGGAGGTGTGTTATTACAAGATGGCAAACCTGTTGCATACTTTTTTGAAAAATTGAGTGGGCCTAGTCTGAATTATTCTACTTATGATAAAGAATTATATGCTCTTGTTCGGACTTTAGAAACATGGCAACATTATTTATGGCCCAAAGAATTTGTTATACATTCTGATCATGAATCTTTGAAACATATTAAAAGTCAAGCTAAACTGAATCGTAGACATGCTAAATGGGTTGAATTCATTGAGACTTTCCCTTATGTCATTAAATACAAGAAGGGAAAAGAAAATGTTATTGCTGATGCATTGTCTCGTCGCTATACTATGCTTTCACAACTTGACTTCAAAATATTTGGTTTGGAGACCATCAAAGATCAATATGTGCATGATGCTGATTTTAAAGATGTAATGCAGAATTGTAAAGAAGGAAGAATGTGGAACAAGTTTGTCATTAACGATGGATTTGTGTTTCGTGCTAACAAGCTATGCATTCCAGCTAGCTCCGTTCGTCTTTTGTTGTTGCAGGAAGCGCATGGAGGAGGATTAATGGGACATTTTGGCGTGAAGAAGACGGAGGACGTACTTGCTACACATTTCTTTTGGCCAAAGATGAGACGGGATGTTGAGCGTTTTATTGCTCAATGCACTACATGTCAAAAAGCTAAGTCACGACTCAATCCTCATGGTTTATATATGCCTTTGCCTGTACCTAGTGTTCCTTGGGAGGATATATCTATGGACTTTGTTTTAGGTTTACCTCGAACAAAGAAGGGGAGGGATAGCATATTTGTTGTCGTGGATAGATTCTCGAAAATGGCACACTTTATACCATGTCATAAAAGCGATGATGCTGTTAATGTTGCTGATTTGTTCTTTCGTGAAATTATTCGTTTGCATGGTGTGCCAAATACTATTGTTTCAGATCGTGATACTAAATTTCTTAGCCACTTTTGGAGATGTTTATG
>NW_021185227.1:0-2399 GCF_002162155.2 Triticum dicoccoides
GGGCATTGAACGTAATGAAAAACAGGGATAAGCTCAATAAGCCGACGTCAGCTGGTCGTGTGGCCGGCAAAGGCTTGTCCACAAAATGGTCGTCATACTATGGCGCTGGTGGGCGAAAGGAGAAAAAGACTAGCTCGGAAAGCCAGTCGCGCGAGGTTGAAGCACTCAAGGCGCAAGTGGCGCGGATTCTGGAGATGGTCCAAGAGCAAGTGCAACAACAACTGGGATCGACACTTACCGGCATTATGCCTACCTTGATTCATGGGATAACGACGTGGATTGCGGGTGGCCAAAAGGCGCCGCCCCCGATTCCCAGCTTCACGGCCAGCAACTCACACAACGCGCAGGCGGCACCATTGGTGTCTCCGGTGGCGGCGGTATTGGTGTCTACGGCGGCGGCGCCATTGGTGTCTCCGGCGGCGGCGGTATTGCTATCTCCGACGCCGACATTGGAGCTTAATGCACCCGGGTGTACGCCGGCCGGCACCTCACCAGCAAGCGGCCCCTCCGTCAGTTGCACGCCCGCTGTTGGCGGTGCCTCGACATTAGCCGAGCTCGACGGCATCATGGTAACTAAGCCTCTCGGCCGAGGACTTCATCTCCTTGACTTTGACTGGGCATCCCTGACGCCCTACATGTTTTCGCAGGGCGCCGCCAACGTTCCTTGCACTCTCCTGCACTTCGTGGGTGGCGAGTTGGTCAATGTCGCCAAGGGCATAATCATTCAACCGGGCAACCCCGTGTTCCACTGTAATCCGATGCCACCCACAATACATAGGGTTGAAGTGGTTGGGTGCTGCCAGGCTGCGACGAGCTGTTACCTCCGATTCGACCCGCTGGGGCTGAGAAGAAGCTGAGATGACCCTCAGCGCCTGCGTAAGCTGGCCCCTGCTTTGGCCGAAGAGCCAGATTCGTTTGGGGGCGCGGCACACCACCCCACAGACAAGACCGCCGGTCGTGCCGGCGCCAAGCCATGGCAAGAACGCCGCAACGCTACCGGACATGCCGGACATCCCTATGGCACAGGATCCAGACAACGACGACAACGACGATGGTACATTTACCAACGTCGATGGTGACGAGTTCTGTAGGCCTCCTTCTCAAGAACCCAAACAAGACGACCGCGATCTAGCTGGTACGGCGGAGAAACCCAATTGCAACAGGCGTCATTTGGCGTTCAGTTCTTAGGAGACGCCTCCAGCTGCCGCCTTCATCGAGCCTCAGATAGCGGAGGTGCCAAATATTATCAGCCCCAACACGCTCAAGAAGGCGGTCTGTGAGCAGAACTCGGTCCCATTACAGCAGATCAAGAAGAAGGGCCGGAAACGGCCGACTAAAAAGGCCGCCGGTGCGAGCCAGCCGGCACGGAGTACGATCCGTGCTCAGGACGGGCCACCTTCACCTAAGGATATCTCGAGGAGGGTGCATGTGGCGGGTAGGGCGATGCTACCGACAAATATGCTCAATGCTGCAACCGGTGCTATGCGGAGTCTGCACGACAGAGTTCTTTCTTTGGAGAAGCGGCGTCTCAGAGAGAATGATGTGGCATACCCAGTTTTCGTGGCCAAGGTGCCAGAGGGCAAGGGCTTTGTGGATGGCGACATCGGGGGTACGATCGTCCTGCGGTTTGATGACATCTTTGCTATGTTTAACCTTCATCCGCTGCACTACACCTTCGTTCGGCTGTTTTCACTGAGATGGAGATGCGGATCATTAGAGACAAGACCCCGGACATCGTGATCGTCGACCCCTTCTACATGCGTACCAAGCTCTTGAGCAGCGCTGGGGACCGCAAAGTCGCGAGTTCACACCTCGAAGACGTCATTCTGGCAAACCTAGATAAGGATAACTTCCTTGTGGCTTACTTTCCTGAGTAAGTCATCCCTTAACCGCCTCGTAACATATGATTTCTTAGATTTCGATCGTTCTTTTTTTTCTAACATTCCGTGTTGTGTGCAGTGACACACATTGCACACTCATCCTCTTAAGCCCGAAATATTCCATGGCCACGTATTTCGACCCGAACCGTAACTCCAAGATAGACTACACAAATATCAAGAAAGTTCTTCATGATGTTCTCCCCGGCTACGCCAAATCTGGAGGCACCTTCACCAGGGCAGTTCGTAAGTATGGCAAGCACGTGTTCGCCCACAATACGACGTTCTGCTGCGTCAAGCAGCCACCTGGCGGTCAGAAGGATGCCTACTACGCCCTCCATCACATGCGGGCAATCGTAAGGGACCATCATCACCTTCTGCTACCAAATAATCTCAAAGATTGGGCCGCGAGCTTGTCGGCAATCCAGAACGCGGACATCAGACAAGAATTCTTTCGCATCCAGTCAGAGTTTGCGGACATCATCCATCAAGATGTCCTTCATACCTCGGGCAGTTCTTCCT
>NW_021185228.1:0-1297 GCF_002162155.2 Triticum dicoccoides
GAGTATATTTACTTGATGAATCACGAGTCTGAATTATTGAAAGGTTCAAGTAATTTCAGTGTGAAGTTGAAAGATCGTCGTGACAAGAGGATAAAAGATCTATGATATGATCATAGAGATGAATATCTGAATCACGAGTTTGGCACAGAATTAAGACATTGTGGAAATTGTTTCACAACTGATACAGCCTGGAACACCATAGTGTGATGGTGTGTCCAAACGTCATAGTTGCACCCTATTGGATATGGTGCATACCATGATGTCTCTTATCGAATTACCACTATCGTTCATGGGTTAGGCATTAGAGACAACCACATTCACTTTAAATAGGGCACCACGTAATTCCGATGAGATGACACCGTATGAATTATGGTTTAGAGAAACCTAAGTTGTCGTTTCTTAAAGGTTTGGGGCTGCGACGCTTATGTGAAAAAGTTTCAGGATTAAGCTCGAACCCAAAGCGGATAAAGTACATCTTCATAGGACACCCAAAACAGTTGGGTATACCTCCTAATTCAGACCCGAAAGCAATATGAATTGTTTCTAGAATTGGGTCCTTTCTCGAGGAAAGGTTTCTCTCGAAAAGTTGAGTGGGAGGATGGTGGAGACTTGATGAGGTTATTGAACCGTCACTTCAACAAGTGTGTAGCAGGGCACAGGAAGTTGTTCCTATGGCACGTACACCAACTGAAGTGGAAGCTTATGATAGTGATCATGAAAGTTCGGATCGAGTCACTACCAAACCTCGTGGGATGACAAGGATGCGTACTACTTCAGAGTGGTACGTAATCCTGTCTTGGAAGTCATGTTGCTAGACAACAATGAACCTACGAGCTATGGAGAAGCGATGGTGGGCCCGGATTCCGATAAATGGCTCAAGGCCATAAAATCCGAGATAGGATCCATGTATGAAAACAAAGTGTAGACTTTGGCAGAACAACTCGATGGTCGTAAGGCTGTTGAGTGGAGATGGATTTTGAAAGGAAGACAGACAATGATGGTAAGTGTCACCATTGAGAAAGCTCGACTTGTCGTTAAGATGTTTTTCGACAAGTTCAAGGAGTTGACTACGATGAGACTTTCTCACTCGTAGCGATGCTAAGAGTCTGTTGGAATTATATTAGCAATTACTGCATTATTTATGAAATCTTGCAGATAGGATGTCAAAACATTGTTTCCTCGACGATTCTTGAGGAAAGGTTGTATGTGATACAACCGGAAGATTTTGTCTATCCTGAAATATGCTAATAAGTATGCAAAGCTCCAGCAATCCTTCTGAGGACTGGAGTGAGCATCT
>NW_021185229.1:0-3267 GCF_002162155.2 Triticum dicoccoides
CCCTCGGTGCGGCGCAGGCGGAGCTGTCCTCTTCCCGGGCCGAGCAGCTTCTTCTTCAATAGAGGGTCGATGACGCCGAGGCCGTCGCGCAACGAAGTGAGGACCAGTTTCGTCGGCGGCGGGTTCTGGAGCATGTGCATGCCCCCATGCTTCAAACGCTCCGAGAGAGGGCCAACCCAGCTTTGTGCTATGTCTGCGAGGCTGCTGCTAGGGAGCCGCACGAGGTCAACTACGGCGACAACCTCCAATTTTTCACTGATGTGGTGACGCTTCTGGAGAACCGGTCCGAGAAGTCCCGCTGGCCTGTCGAAGAGAGGAGCTGAGCCTTGCCCGGGCATGCCTTCTCCCGTGTCTTTAGCTATCTGCAGGACATGGACCCCCACTTTGAATTCGACGCTACCATCGCACCCGTGCCCATTGCCGTCCGAGGTGACCTGGCGCGGTGGGTGGAGGACAACATGGATGCTCTCGTCAGGGCCTTCGCGTCTGATGACGACGGCATGGTCGTGGGCGCCAATGAAGGCAACATTGTGGACGATCCTGGCGATGATGGGGATGCTGGCAGCGGTGGTGACAATGTCGACGATGCCAGTGACGCTTCCGAGGGCGCCCTAGAAGACGTGGTGAGTGATATGTCCGACTGACCGCATGTCTCCGCAGTTTATCCTGCATGAAGAAGACTCGGGCTTGGCCCTGAAGAATATAAGAGCATTTTGGGAGGGGAGGCCCCTCATGTAAAGATTTGTAATCCGTACTCTGGTGAGCACAACGTTATGTGTGAGTTTAGTCGCTAGCCCGGTGATGGTTCGGTTGATTCGTTTACCTTCCGGCCATGGCGTGCCCTGAGCGGGCCCACAGGGGATGCTACGCCTCCGGCGTCCCTCGATTAACCTGCTGATCCTGTGATGAGGACCTCCGGAGAGGGTGCGAAGACAATGGTCCTGGCTGTAGGCGTGCCTGGCCCGACCCGGCTCACGAGGGGCTCGTGAGGGGGGGCAGCTGACGCTAGCTTGGGGCGTAAATCCGAAACCAGAACGCGAGAGATTGCTCGAACGAGACTAAACACCCCCTCCCCGAATGCACGCAAGCTTCGAACTCAAATCCAACTTAAATCCAAACCAAAGAAACTTGTCGACAAGGAAGAAGCAAAAAAGCAAAAAGGCATAAGAAAAGCAAAAAAGCCGCGTCCGGCACCTAGTCTAGTCTTCGACGTATTCTCACCAGCGCGGAGCTAAGTGATGCCACTGGGCGTGGGCGGGAGCCCCAGGGCTTGAGGCCGGCGCTCCTAAGACTCTGGGGCGTGTACAGCCCCACTCATTATTACGTGAGAGTGTCACGGCGCGGCGAGCTTCACAGGCACTGGGCCTTCTTCACAGGTACTGGCCTTGCTTCATATCGCCAGACGAGGGCCCCACCTTGCGCCTCACTCTGCCGCCATTGACGGCGACCGAAAACCAAGGACGACGCCAATGGGGTAGAGCGGTCGCCAGTGGTTCCCCCGACAACCACGGGTCCTCCGCCGGGGGTAGGCCATGGGGCACCTCCCCGGCAGAGGGCCTACCTCCTGAGA
Source organism: Triticum dicoccoides (assembly GCF_002162155.2). NCBI lineage: Eukaryota > Viridiplantae > Streptophyta > Magnoliopsida > Poales > Poaceae > Triticum > Triticum dicoccoides. Next base: position 1,571 of record NW_021185229.1, read on the forward strand.
ACATCTTGACCCGACCGCCGCGAGGGTGAGCCCGGATCTCGTCCCCTTTCCTGCAACCCCCTGCACCCTCCTCCCGAGGAATAAGAGTCTGCAGCATTGGGGCAGCCATCCGCTGCGGCGACCTGTACCTCCTGCGACCCATGGTTAGCGTAAGCTTGCTCCTGAGGGATGAGTGGTACCCGATAGTTGCTGCTATCAGCGCGATTGTCGATGCTCTCTTGGGGTTCCTAAAAGAGCTCGGCTTCCGGCGCCTCCTCGTCCCAGCCGGGCCCGAGGAACGAGCCGTGACCTTCTTCCAACTCGCGCGCTTGATCCACTAGGCGGGGTACATAGGCCTCCGGGGCGACCACCTCGTGGACCTCGCTGTAGCGCCCCGCATGCCATGCAGTCTGGCTTGGGGCGTCGCCTTGTATGTGATGACGCGGTGGTCCGCTGAGGCCAAAGGCCGCGACGCGCATCCCTTTGTTGGCCTGGGGAAGGGCCAGCGCGATCTGCCGCCCGGTGCCAGCGGAGGTGTTGGCACCGGACCGGCCCTAGGGCCCGCCTGAAATCGCGTGGGCGTGCATAATGCCATCGTGTGACCTGTCCTGGATCTAGGGCGGCAGCTGGATGCAGAAAGGGGCGCTCCTGAGGCGGCGGCGTCCAGGAGCTCGACCACTCGCTCCAACAACACATCACGGCCACCTTCCAGCAAGCGGCACCGCAGTAGCTCTCAGGCCACCGTGAGCGCGGCCCGGGAGTTCGCCTGCTCCCGTCGGGTGTATGGCGCCGTGGCAGCGGCGTGGTTCGAGGCCCTTGCTATGGCCCACACCTGCCGTGGCGTGAGGGCATGCGGCGTCTGGCCGCGTCGCCCGCGCCCTGCAGCGCCCTGCGGAGCGCGAGCTGCCTGAGGCGCAAGGTTGAGGTCGCCCTGAGACGGCGAAATGGCGGGGGCGGGCCACGCCGCCCAGCGGTTGGCGTTGGCAGCCGGGTTGCTTGACATCCGGGTGGAGAAGCGGCGGAACGCGACGCGGAGGAAGGAGGACTCTGGCGCACCCCTACCTGGTGCGCCAAATGTTGGGTTTCGGGTTCCGGCAGACCCTTGAGGTTTGAACACTGGGGTGCGCGCGGAGATTTCTCCCCTACCGATCTACGTCCGATCCTCTCGTGCGAACTAAGATGAAAATGATGAACAAGACAAGGGACACGATGTTTATACTAGTTCGGGCCACCGTTGTGGTGTAATACCCTACTCCAGTGTGTGGTGTGGTGGATTGCCTCTGGGGCTGATGATGGACAGTACAAGGGAAGAATAGCCTCGCGAGAGGTGCTCTTGAGCTGGTGCGATGAACTGCTAGGGTGAGTTCAGTCGCCTCTTCCTCTCTCTTTGCTATGGTTCTACCAGATTTCCAGCTGTCGTCCCCTCCTTCTGTGGTGGCTAGCTCTATTTATAGAGGCCCTGGGCCTCTCCCCAAATAATGAGCGGGAAGGGCGCCAACAATTGGCCATTTCAAAGGGGAACATCTAGTACAAGTTATCCTGACCAAAGGTGGTCTTCGGCTGCCAAAAGCACTGGCGATGACACCGTCCTGGGCTCCACGGTGACCTCCGTCCTGCCGTCCGGCTGGTCTTGGTCTCGTTGCACCGGAATGGTAACCTTTGCCTAATGCCTTGGCCTGTGCTTGCCCCCTTTGCACCAAAGGGGAAACAAGGACACT
>NW_021185230.1:0-1737 GCF_002162155.2 Triticum dicoccoides
AGTACTACTTGTCACCCCCAAACTGATGGACAAACTGAAGTAGTCAATAGAACGTTGTCTACTATGCTTAGGGCTGTTTTGAAGAATAATAAGAAAATGTGGGAGGAATGCTTGCCTCATATTGAATTTGCTTATAATCGTTCATTGCATTCTACTACTAAGATGTGCCCTTTTGAAGTTGTGTATGGTTTCCTACCTCGTGCACCTATTGATTTATTGCCTCTTCCATCTTCGGAGAAGGTTAATTTTGATGCTAAACAACGTGCTGAATTGATTTTAAAAATGCATGAGTTAACTAAGGAAAACATTGAGCGTATGAATGCTAAATATAAACTTGCTGGAGATAAGGGTAGAAAACATGTTGTGTTTGCACCTGGAGATCTTGTTTGGTTACATTTGCGTAAGGATAGATTTCCTGATTTGCGCAAATCAAAGCTAATGCCACGTGCTAATGGTCCCTTTAAGGTGTTAGAGAAAATAAATGATAATGCATATAAACTTGAGCTGCCTGCAGATTTTGGGGTTAGTCCCACTTTTAACATTGCAGATTTGAAGCCTTATTTGGGTGAGGAAGATGGACTTCCGTCGAGGACGACTTCATTTCAAGAAGGGGAGGATGATGAGGACATCAATACAATTGTTACACCCACAGCCCCTGCTGCTATACATACTGGACCAATTACTAGAGCTCGTGCACGCCAACTAAATTACCAGGTACTTTCGTTTCTTGGTAATGATTCTAATGTTCATGAGAATATGATGCTGCCTAAATTGGATACATTTGTTTTGCTTACAAATGAAGGGCCTAGCTTGGAGAAGGATGAACATTGGAGCAAGAACAAGCATGGAGATGATGGCATGCTGATAGAGGCGGGGTGTCCCGATCTTTCGATGAGATGATAACTAACAATTTGGTGGAGACGACTTTGACGATCCGACTACAAACGTGCACGACGTTGCGCCTTAGCAATCGCTAAACCAACTCCGAGAGGTTATTGACCACGCCGGAGCACAATCAACCTGACCACGAAGGTCTATTCCTGCAAGCAATCGAAGAACAAGCAAGAATATGATAAAAGCAATCTGAATATTGCGAGTATATATGAAGTATTGATAAAGGTGGGGATCCGGAAGCGGTCTTGGTCTGGTCGTTGGACACAAACGAAGTACACGAAGTTGCAATGGCTAACTTTTAACTAAACAAATCCCAAGGAAAAGCTACTAGATGGATCTACTTATATAGGAGCAAGGGGTGGAGGCCAAGGAGGTGGGAGGACGTCCCAAGGCAGCCTAAAACTAAATCTAGGTCGTACAAGGCCAATGGGCCCAAGTGGAGGTGATGTAACACCTTTGGACTTGTAGTTTGACTCGGATTCTGCTGCAGCATCAGATTGTTTCGTCCACAACTCAACGCTCCAGACGAATTTGAAGGTGATTCCAATTGGGTTGGAAAGTGCACGAAATCTAGTTTCCAACAAAAAAAGAATCACCCAATTCGGAGTCCGTATGAAAAACTTGTGTCCGTTTTGAGTCAGGTGTGTCTGTGCAGTCCGAATCTGAATCCAGAACGTGAGAGACTTGGACTCTATCTTCTCTTGGGCCAAAAGTGACGTGAGAGAACTTTTTGGACAGCAAATAAACATCTCTTTCTTCCTTATCTTCATATGTGGATTGTACAAATGTCCCATACACCTGCAATTAGACAAAACACAAAAGTGTGTGAAGTATTTTTGTTCT
>NW_021185231.1:0-1561 GCF_002162155.2 Triticum dicoccoides
TGTAACGCCCTCGATGCGGCTATAGCTCCCACGTGTCGAGGCACGACTTAGAGGCATAACCGCATTGAAAGCAATGTCGCAAGTCGGGCAATCATTACAACATCCCATGTAATATATAATAAAAGGGGGAGATAACATAGTTGGCTTACACTCGCCACGTCACATCAGAGTACATAAATAACATCCATCAAACAAACACTCATGGCCCGACTACGGCGCCAAAATAGAAAAGAACCCAACATGCGACAAGGTCCTGAATCGATAACCCCAACTAGGCACCACTACTGATCATCTGGAAAGGACACGTAGTATCGCTGAGAGTCCTCATCGAACTCCCACTTGAGCTCGTAATCGTCAACTGGAGCGGAATCACCTGGACCTGCATCTGGAGTTGTAGTATCTGTGAGCCACAGGGACTCAGCAATCTCACACCCACGCGATCAAGACTATTTAATCTCATAGGAATGGATAAGGCAAATATATGTGGAGCTGCAGCAGCGACTAGCATATGTGGTGGCTAACTTATACGCAAAAGAGCGCGAGAAGAGAAGGCGAGGCACGAGCGAGAAGCTAAAGGAACTCCTGCGCAAGAATAACTCCAACACCGTGTCCACTTCCCGGACTCCGCCGAGAAGGGGCCATCACGGTAACACACACGGTTGATTCATTTTAATTAAGTTTAGTTCAAGTCATCTACAACCGGACGTTAACAAATTCCCATCCGCCCATAACCGCGGGCACGGCTTTCGAAAGATCAATCCCTGCAGGGGGGTCCCAACTTAGCCCATAACAAGCTCTCACGGTCAACGAAGGAATAGACCTCCACCCAAGACACACCGATCAGACTCGGTATCTCGGTACAACAAGATGATTCGACAGGTTAAAACAAGTCCAGCAACACCGCCCGAATGTGCCGACAAATCCCGATAGGAGCTGCACATATCTCTTTCTCAGGGCACGCTCGGATAGGTCAAGCTAGGAGTAAAACCAAACCTCAAGTTTCCCCGAGGTGGCCCCGCAGGCTGCCTGGTTCGGACCAACACTCAGAGGAGCACTGGCCCGGGAGGGGGTTAAAATAAGATGACCCTCAGGCTCCGGAAACCCAAGGGAAAAAGAGGCTAGGTGGCAAATGGTAAAACCAATGTTGGGCATTGCTGGAAAAGCTTTAATCAAGGCGAACTATCAAGGGGTTCCCATTATAGCCCAACCGCGTAAGGGACGCACAATCCGGGAACATAACACCGATATGACGGAAACTAGGGCGGCAAGAGTGGAACAAAACACTAGGCGAGAGGCCGAGCCTTCCACCCTTTACCAAGTATATAGGTGCATTAAGATAACATAGCAATATAATGATATCCCAACAAGAATATAAATGTTCCAACAAGGAACGGCTCCAATCTTCACCTGCAACTAACAACGCTATAAGAAGGGCTGAGCAAAGCGGTAACATAGCCAATCAACGGTTTGCTAGGACAATGGTGGGTTAGAGGTTCAACATGGCAATTGGGAGGCTGACAAGCAAAAGGTAGGCATCGTAGCAGTGGCAAAGCAAAAGAGC
>NW_021185232.1:0-1074 GCF_002162155.2 Triticum dicoccoides
AATCAGAGAATAATGGTTGTTCTATTTATATGAGTAATATCTTTTATGGTCATGCACCCTTGAAGAGTGGTCTATTCTTACTAAATCTCGATAGTAGTAATACACATATTCATAATGTTGAAACCAAAAGATACAGAGTTGATAATGAAAGTGCAACTTATTTGTGGCACTGTCGTTTAGGTCATATCGGTGTAAAACGCATGAAGAAACTCCATACTAATGGACTTTTGGAACCACTTGATTATGAATCACTTGGTACTTGCGAACCGTGCCTCATGGGCAAGATGACTAAAACACCGTTCTCCGGTACTATGGAGAGAGCAACAGATTTGTTGGAAATCATACATACCGATGTATGTGGTCCGATGAATATTGAGGCTCGTGGCGGATATCGTTATTTTCTCACCTTCACAGATGATTTGAGCAGATATGGATATATCTACTTAATGAAGTATAAGTCTGAAACATTTGAAAAGTTCAAAGAATTTCAGAGTGAAGTTGAAAATCATCGTAACAAGAAAATAAAGTTTCTACGATCTGATCGTGGAGGAGAATATTTGAGTTACGAGTTTGGTGTACATTTGAAAAACTGTGGAATAGTTTCGCAACTCACGCCCCCCGGAACACCACGGCGTAATGGTGTGTCCGAACGTCGTAATCGTACTTTACTAGATATGGTGCGATCTATGATGTCTCTTACAGATTTACCGCTATCATTTTGGGGATATGCTTTAGAGACGGCCGCATTCACGTTAAATAGGGCACCATCAAAATCCGTTGAGACGACGCCTTATGAACTATGGTTTGGCAAGAAACCAAAGTTGTCGTTTCTTAAAGTTTGGGGCTGCGATGCTTATGTGAAAAAGCTTCAACCTGATAAGCTCGAACCCAAATCGGAGAAATGTGTATTCATAGGATACCCAAAGGAAACTGTTGGGTACACCTTCTATCACAGATCCGAAGGCAAAACATTTGTTGCTAAGAATGGATCATTTCTAGAGAAGGAGTTTCTCTCGAAAGAAGTGAGTGGGAGGAAAGTAGAACTTGACGAGGTAACTGTACCTGCTCCCTTAC
>NW_021185233.1:0-1052 GCF_002162155.2 Triticum dicoccoides
TAGAGTAACCATTATTCTCCTTAAATGAATAACCGTATTGCGATAGACATAATCCAATCATGTCTATGCTCAACGCAAACACCAATCTCGGTGGTAGAGGGAGCGTGCGATGCTTGATCATATCAACCTTGGAAACACTTCCAACATATATCGTCAGCTCACCTTTAGCTAGTCTCCGTTTATTCCGTAGCTTTTATTTCGAGTTACTAACACTTAGCAACCGAACTGGTATCCAATACCCTGGTGCTACTAGGAGTACTAGTAAAGTACACATTAACATAATGTATATCCAATATACTTCTATCGACCTTGCCAGCCTTCTCATCTACCAAGTATCTAGGGTAATGCTGCTCCAGTGGTTGTTCCCCTTATTACAGAAGCACTTAGTCTCGGGTTTGGGTTCAACCTTGGGCTTCTTAACTAGAGCAGCAGCTGAATTGCCGTTTCATGAAGTATCCCTTTGCTCCCTTGCCCTTCTTGAAACTAGTGGTTTCACCAACCATCAACAATTGATGCTCCTTCTTGATTTCTACTTTCGCGGTGTCAAACATCATGAATATTTCAAGGATCATCATATCTATCCCTGATATGTTATAGTTAATCACCAAGCTCTAGCAGCTTGGTGGCAATGACTTTGGGGAAACATCACTATCTCATCTGGAGGATCAACTCCCACTCGATTCAAGTGATTGTTGTGCTCAGACAATCTGAGCACAAGCTCAACGATTGAGCTTTTCTCCCTTAGTTTGCAGGCTAAGAAAATCGTCGGAGGTCTTATACCTCTTGACGTGGGCACGAGCCTGAAATCCCAATTTCAGCCCTCGAAACATCTCATATGTTCCGCGACGTTTCGAAAACGTCTTTGGTGCCTCTACTTAAACCATTTAATTGAACTATCACGTAGTTATCAAAACGTGTATGTCCGATGTTCGCAACATCGACAAACGACGTTGGGGTTCAGCACACTGAGCGGTGCATTAAGGACATAAGCTTTCTACTGATCGCATAATCGCTACTATCAACTTTCAACTATATTTTCTCTAGGAACATAT
>NW_021185234.1:0-1320 GCF_002162155.2 Triticum dicoccoides
TCTACACCCATGTCGGCTTTCGCTTGAAGTCTGCCGAGCACATGTCGTGTGCAGACGCTAAGTGGTGGAAACATGTATGAAGAAGTACACCCCTGCAGGGTTAACATCATCTATTCGAATAGCCGTGTCCGCGGTAAAGGACTTCTGGGTTGCTTATATCAGTTCATAGACAAGTGAAAGTGGATACTTTAAAATGCGCAAGATAAGCGTGAGTGCTATGGATGGCGTTCTCGTAGGGAGACGGGAGCGGATCCATAGTGGTGTATTGATATGGTGAATATGTGGACTCGTGTGCGCCACCTCAAAAGAGTCGCTTGCAGTCGTAGTTTAGGATAGCCACCGAGTCAAAGATGGCTTGCTGCAGTTAAACCCCACCATCCCCTTGTTGAAAATGATGCATATGTAGTTAGTTCTGATGTAAGTCTTGCTGGGTACATTTGTACTCACGTTTGCCTATTTTATGTTTTTGCAGAGAGACTTCAGTCTCACTAGTAGTTCCACGTGGACTTCGACGTTTAGCTTGTTACCTCAGCTACGATCTTGTGCCTCAGCAGGATTTGGTAGATAGTCAGGCTTCTCAGCCTTTTTCATTTATAGATGTCTGTACTCAGACATGATAGCTTCCGCTTGTGCTTTGATATGTATGCTCTGAATGTTGGGTCATGAGACCCCTGTTTGTAATATCTCGCTCCTCGGAGCCTATTGGATAAATACTTGAGTCGTAGAGTCATGTTGTGATGCCATGTTGTGTTTGCACATATCGAGCATATTGTGTGTATGTTATTGAAATGCTTGGTATGTGTGGGATCTGACTATCTAGTTGTTTATCTTTAGTAGCCTCTCTTACCGGGAAATGTCTCCTAGTGTTTCCACCGAGCCATGGTAGCTTGCTACTGCTCCGGAGCACTTAGGCTGGCCGGCATGTGTCCTTCTTCGTTCCTGTGTCTGTCCCTTCGGGGAAATGTCACGCGATGAATACCGGAGTCCTGTTAGCCTGCTACAGCCCGGTTCACCGGAGTCCTGCTAGCCCAGTGCTACAGCCTGGATTCACTCGCTGATGACCAACACGTTCGATGCTGGGTCATGGATGCCTGTCCCTGTAAGTCTGTGCCACTTTGGGTTTACGACTAGCCATGTCAGCCCGGGCTCCTTATCATATGGATGCTAGCGACACTGTCATATACGTGTGCCAAAAGGCGCAAACGGTCCCGGGCTAAGGTAAGGCGACACCCGTGGGAATACCGTGCGTGAGGCCGCAAAGTGATATGAGGTGTTACATGCTAGATCGATGTGGCATTGAGTCGGGGTCCTGACAGCGGG
>NW_021185235.1:0-1056 GCF_002162155.2 Triticum dicoccoides
GTACTTGTGTCGTAGAGTCATGTTGTGATGCTTCGTTGTATTTGCACATATCGAGCATATTGTGTGTATGATTGAAATGCTTGGTATGTGTGGGATCTGACTACCTAGTTGTTTATCTTTAGTAGCCTCTCTTACCGGGAAATGTCTCCTAGTGTTACCGCTGAGCCATGGTAGCTTGCTACTGCTCTGGAACACTTAGGCTGGCCGGCATGTGTCCTTCTTCGTTCCTGTGTCTGTCCCTTCGGGGAAATGTCACGCTTTGAGTACCGGAGTCCTGTTAGCCCGCTACAGCCCGGTTTACCGGAGTCCTGCTAGCCCAGTGCTACAGCCCGGACCCACTTGCTGATGACCGACACGTTCGGAGCTGGGTCATGGATGCCTGTCCCTGTAAGTCTGTGCCACTTTGGGTTTACGACTAGTCATGTCAGCCCGGACTCTTTATCATATGGATGCTAGCGACACTATCATATACGTGAGCCAAAAGGCGCAAACGGTCCCGGGCAAAGGTAAGGCGACACCCGTGGGAATACCGTGCGTGAGGCCGCAAAGTGATATGAGGTGTTACCGGCTAGATCGATGTGACATCGAGTCGGGGTCCTGACAGCGTTGGCATCAGAGCCGGACTACCTGTAGGTTCTTCAAGCCAAACTGGTCGATGTTGAGTCTAGAAATTCTTTAGTTATATGTAGGGGAATTGTTTGTGGGTTGGAACGTAAGGCTCTTTTTACTTCTCTATCTTATGACATTCTGATCTGAGTCAGTCCATTCTTCTACCGGGGGTTAAGGAATTAGGATCTGTTCTCTCTATCAGGATCACGTGTTACTAATCAGTAGTACCTTATAAGTTTGATGGATACAAGCCTAGTTCAGTTCTACTACCACATTATGTTGTTAGAATGGTTTCAGAACTTTGATATGATGATGTTGAGTGTGTACGAAATCCTTTGTCAAATGTCTCAAAATCCTTTTTGAGCATTTACAGCTGTTATGCTGCCGAAATTTTGCTAGAAATTCTAATGCCTTTGCATTATGATTGTGCTTTCAGATGGCCACTCG
>NW_021185236.1:0-1307 GCF_002162155.2 Triticum dicoccoides
GTTCGTAATAGAATAACACCTTAAGACACAAATCAACCAAAACCCTAATGTCACCTAGATACTCCAATGTCACCTCAAGTATCTGTGGGTATGATTATACGATATGCATCACAAAATCTCAGATTCATCTATTCAACCAACACATAGAACCTCAAAGAGTGCCCCAAAGTTTCTATCGGAGAATCATGACGAAAACGTGTGCCAACCCATATGCATAGGTTCATGGGCGGAACCCGCAAGTTGGTCACCAAAACATACATCAAGTGAATCACGTGATATCCCATTGTCACCACAGATATCCACGGCAAGACATACATCAAGTGTTCTCAAATCTTTAAAAACTCAATCCGATAAGATAACTTCAAAGGGGAAACTCAATCCATTACAAGAGAGTAGAGGGGGAGGAGAAACATAAGATCCAACTATAATAGCAAAGCTCGTGATACATCAAGATCGTGCCAAATCAAGAACACGAGAGAGAGAGAGAGAGATCAAACACATAGCTACTGGTACATACCCTCAGCCCCAAGGGAGAACTACTCCCTCCTCGTCATGGAGAGCACCGAGATGATGAAGATGGCCACCGGAGAGGGATTGCCCCCTCCGGCAGGGTTCCAGAACGGGTCTAGATTGCTTTCGGTGGCTACGGAGGCTTCTGGCGGCGGAACTCCCGATCTATTGTGCTCACGGATGTTTTTAGGGTATATGGAGATATATAGGCGGAATAAGTACGTCAGGGGGGCCACGAGGGGCTCACGAGGGTGGAGGGCGCGCCCAGGGGGTGGGCGCGGCCCCCTGCCTTGTGACCTGCTCGCAGATCCCCCGACGTGCACTCCAAGAACATGAGAGAGAGAGATCAAACACATAGCTACTGGTACATACCCTCATCCCCGAGGGAGAACTACTCCCTCCTCGTCATGGAGAGCACCAGGATGATGAAGATGGCCACCGGAGAGGGATTGCCCCCTCCGGCAGGGTGTCAGAACGGGTCTAGATTGGCTTTCGGTGGCTACGGAGGCTTCTGGCGGCGAAACTCCCGATCTATTGTGCTCACGGATGTTTTTAGGGTATATGGAGATATATAGGCGGAAGAAGTACGTCAGGGGGGCACGAGGGGCTCACGAGGGTGGAGGGCGCGCCCAGGGGGTGGGCGCGGCCCCTGCCTTGTGACCTCCTCGCAGATCCCCCGACGTGCACTCCAAGTCTTCTAGGCTTCTTTCCTTTCAAAAATGAGTTCCGTGAAGTTTCAGGTCAATTGGACTCTGTTTGGTTTTCCTTTTCTTCGAAACCCTAAAACAGGGTAAAAA
>NW_021185237.1:0-1553 GCF_002162155.2 Triticum dicoccoides
AACCGCGGTGAGCCCCCGAGTCGTTTCCCCCTTCTCCCCTGGTCTCTTTCGACCTCTAGGCCTTAGCCCCACCTTGGCCGAGAGCTCCACGCCGCCGGCGATGTCGCCGTCGTGGCCACGGTCGCCGTAGCGCCCAACCGAGCACACCATCGTGCTCCACACCTCACTAGGAGCACGTAGCACGCACCAACACCTCCCCTAACGCCCTGCAACGCCGATTCCGACCGCACCCGAACTCCGGCCGCCGCAGCCGAGCTCGCCGCCGTCAACTCCGGCCACCCCGAGCCCAACCACCACCACCAATAGTCGCGGCTCAACCTCAGCAACACGTAGATGCCTTCCGCCGTCCATTTGGTTGCCGGAATGGCAAAAAGCACTTTCGCCGCCGTCTCGGGCCTCGCCGGCGTCATGTCGCCGGTGGGGTTTGACTTGTCCGATCTGGGGTTTGACCCCCGAGGGTCACTGACGCGTGGGCCCTGTCGGTCAGGTGGTTAGATTAGCGCTAACTACTGTTAGTCAACCCCCCCTGACACTGACAGTGGGCCCCAGCGCCACTAATCCCTAATTAGGATTAATTTAATCCTGTTTAACCCCCCTGTCACTGACGTGTGGGCCCCACACGTCAGGTTTGACCTCAGCCAGCCGCAGTTGACCACTGACGTCATGCTGACGTCATGCTGGCGCAATAATTATATTTCTGGCTTTAATTTTAATCAGGAAATTCCAGAATATTATTTAAACTTCAAAAATTCATAACTTTTATTCTGTAACTCCAAATTAGACAAATTATATATGAAAAATGATCAGAAAAATCCAATCTATCCATCTGTACTATTTTCATGCATGATCAAACAAGTTAAATTGATGTTTTAAGCAGAACAAGAAAAAGCACTTTAAAAGGCCATATTTGAGATTGAAATTTGAATCTTTGATTCAAATTTGTTCAAACCCTTCTGGTTTTAGTTGCATTAGCCCAACACACTCATATTGCCATGTTTCATGCATGCATCATATTGTTGCACATTGTTTGGTGATGGTTGTGTATCGGTGTCCTTTGCGACAGGTTCTGCCTCCGAGGAGTACCGTGATTACCCTAACGAAGAACCGTATCCGTGCATCGAACCATCAGGCAAGCAACCAACCATTTGATCATATCGATACAATCCCATGTTCTCGCTCCTGCTCTCTTTTACTGCATTAAGACAACGCGTTTCAAACTGCTGTGTGCTTCGGTAGTTGAACCCATTTCCTCTGCATGACCTGTCATTGCCACAGTAACTAGATGAAACCCACTAGCATGTGTAGGAGTTGATTGAGCCATATGTATGTGTTGTTCCTACCTTGCTATGCCTGCTATGCTTAGAGTCGTGTCAGGTCTGGTTCATCTGGGTGATGGGCTGGAGTGAAATGTTTATGTCGGTAATGAGAGTGGTGTGGTGAACACGATTTGGTAAAGGTATCGATGAGAGGCCATGTAGGAGTACATGGTGGGTTGTTTCATTGAAGCCGACCTTAGGCACTGAGATCTGTATGTGTGATTTAAGATACAGCTA
>NW_021185238.1:0-1119 GCF_002162155.2 Triticum dicoccoides
GGTGCTTCACTGCCAAACCGTGCACCATACCGTACCAATCCAGAGGAGATGAAGGAGATTATGCGTCAAGTACAAGAGCTTCTAGACAAAGGTTATATACGCGAATCCCTTAGTCCTTGTGCTGTTCCTATTATTCTAGTGCCGAAAAAGGATGGTACATCACGTATGTGTGTTGATTGTAGAGGCATTAATAATATTACTATTCGTTATCGTCATCCTATTCCTAGGCTAGATGATATGCTTGATGAATTGAGTGGCTCTACAATATTCTCTAAAGTTGATTTGCGATACCACTTGATAGAGGCAAAGGTGTCCCGTCTTTCGATGAAATGATGGATATCGCTTTGGTGGCAGTCGACTTTGACGATCCGACTACGAACGTGCGCGGACGTCGCGCCTTAGTAATCGCTAAACCAACTCCAAGAGGTTATTGACCACGCCGGAGCACGATCAACCTGACCACGAGGGTCTGTTTCCTGCGAGCAAACGAAGAACAAGCAAGAAACTGAGATTGCAATCTGGATATTGCGAATATAAGATGAAAGCTTTATTGATCAAGGTGGGGTTCTGTGACGCCTTTGTCTGGTCCTTGAACACAAACGAAGTACGCGAAGTTGCAGCTATGGCGAACTTTTAATCTAAACAAAACCCAAAGTCTAATCGGTGCCCTAAGGGCTGTATATATGGAGGAAGAGAGGGGGAATTTCGTGGCCCTTGGTGGAGGGGTCCGAAATCAACCCTATCTCTTGTTTCCCCACACATACGGACTCTAAAAATAGCCTATACTTATGTATTTCGAAATTACATGGGCCTGGCCCAATAAAAAGGTGACGCAACACCTATAATAGCCTCGGGACGAAATTTATGAAGTGGCATCTTGTATGTTTCGTCCAAGGCTTCATGCACCCATTATGGTGGCTTCAAAGTCCTGAAATCATCACTTGTAACTCCGTTCTTGTTCCCCTTGCGCATGGCATCATCTCCATGCTTGTTCTTGCTCCAATGTTCATCCTTCTCCAAGCTAGGCCCTTCATTTGTAAGTAAAACAAATGTATCCAATTTAGGCAGCATCATATTCTCATGAACATTAGAATCATTACCAAGAAACGAAAGTACCTG
>NW_021185239.1:0-830 GCF_002162155.2 Triticum dicoccoides
ATTAGAGTGTTGCATCATGTTTACTCTTTCATCAGAAACTTGAAATGGGGATCTGTGAAACCCTCAGAATCATTTTGAAAATGATCCAAATAAAAATTTCTCCAAAAGGGTCCAAGAAAATGCTCATGTTGATCTCTGAAAATATTGGACAGAGATAAAAATCAAACCAATATTTTTAGTGGCTCATGGACATTTATTTTGGGCATTTGGAATTAATGCATAAATATTTGCTTTGGAAATATATTTCTATATATATAAATATATGTCCAAATATTATGCCAATTATAAAGGAGCTCTGGAATAATATATCTAGCCCCTGCAAAAATTGGCATAAGTTAAATAAATGATTTAATATATTATTTAAATCAAAACAAATGTCAGAATTTAGAAAACAGAAAAAAAATAAAAGGGAGAAGCTTACCTGGGCTCCTCCCTGTGCAGCCCATCCAGCTGGCCGGCCCAGCCAGCAGGCGGCCCAGCCCGCCTCCCTCCTTTGTCGTCTTCGTCCCGACAGAGGGAGGGGAGTGTGGCCGGCGCGCGCGTGCGCCACCGCGCCACGCCACCTCTCTCCCTGCTTGCCTGCCCTCCCCTCCTCGCTCGATGCCCCGGACGACGCCACGCCTCCCCCCCTGCTCTCTCTCACTCTCCCCCGGCTCTCCCCTCCTCTCCCTCGCTCTCTCTCTCTCACACGGCCGAACACCACCGTCGCCGCCGTTCGCCATAGCAGCCATCTCCGGCCACCCCTCGCTCCCCCGACTAGCTCAGGAGCTCCGCCTCGACCTCCTCTTCCTCCCCACCGCTCCACGGGTCTCCGGAAGCCCTGCATCGCC
>NW_021185240.1:0-1367 GCF_002162155.2 Triticum dicoccoides
GTGCATCGAACCATCAGGCAAGCAACCAACCATTTGATCATATCGATACAATCCCATGTTCTCGCTCCTGCTCTCTTTTACTGCATTAAGACAACGCGATTCAAACTGCTGTGTGCTACGGTAGTTGAACCCATTTCCTCTGCATGACCTGTCATTGCCACAGTAACTAGATGAAACCCACTAGCATGTGTAGGAGTTGCTTGAGCCATATGTATGTGTTGTTCCTACCTTGCTATGCCTGCTATGCTTAGAGTCGTGTCAGGTCTGGTTCATCTGGGTGATGGGCTGGAGTGAAATGCTTATGTCGGTAATGAGAGTGGTGTGGTGAACACGATTTGGTAAAGGTATCGATGAAAGGCCATGTAGGAGTACATGGTGGGTTGTTTCATTGAAGCCGACCTTAAGCACTGAGATCTGTATGTGTGATTTAAGAATCAGCTACTACCATGCATTGGGCCCGAAACCAATGGACCCTCTCGGCTTCTTATTCACCCTAGTTCTCCGTCCAGGAGTTGCAAGTAGTTTCTGGTGTTTGTAGCCTACTGGAGGCCGTGGACAGCGCTGACCGTAGGGGTGGGCTGTGATGCGGTATGTACGTGGCCGGGTGTACCGAATACCCGTTAGGTATCTCGGGAACCCTGTTCACATCGTTCGGGGCCGTATGGGAAACCTCGGCCGGACTCCCTGCGGATGGAACCTGGATAGGCGATAAACCTGGACTGGAGGCTTAGGTGATTAGGTAGGTCGTGGCCGACACCCACGTTGGGCTTCCGCTTGAAGGTTGCCGAGTACATGTCGTGTAAACGACGATAAGTGGTGAGAGCGTGTATGAAGAAGTACCCCCTGCAGGGTTAACATGATCTATTCGAATAGCCGCGTCCGCGGTAAAGGACTACTTGGTTGCCTATACAGTTCATAGACAAGTAAATGGAAACTACTAAAAGCCTCAAGACAAGTGTGAGTGCCGAGGATGGCTCTTCCGTAGGAAGACGGAGGCGGATCCTCGGTAGTGTATTGAATTGGTGAGTAGTGGACTCGTGTGTGCAAAACCATTTCAAGTTGGAGTATCGTAGGATAGCCTAGCCAAGAGTCAAAGCTGGCTTGCTGCAATAACTCCACCAACCCTTCTTGATACTATGCATGTATGTAGGATCTGATGTAAGTCTTGCTGAGTACCTTTGTACTCATGTTGCTATAATCTACATTTTTACAGAAGACGCTGCAACCCCTTCTGATGGGTTCTATGTAGACGTTGACATCAACGAGTAGGCTAAAGACCCAGGTGGTGACCCTGAGCTTGTGAAGGACCACGTAGTATAGCTAGGCTTTCCAAGCCTCTTTTATTTTACTAGTTGTCTGTACTCAGA
>NW_021185241.1:0-1396 GCF_002162155.2 Triticum dicoccoides
GGACCACAAGAGTAATAGGCATCGATAAACGAACGCACACATACTCTTGACTATCAATTGATAGACGAGGGTCAGTAGACAACTAAAGAGGGACAACTCAAAGGAACATATAACTTTCTGAGTTGTGGATGCATAGATTAGTATGTCGATCCAAGTTCAACATAATTCTTCCGGATAACCCATGCAGAAAAGTAGAACTGGCAGAGCCATAACATATAATGGAGAACTCATCAAGAGCACTCTGGCTGTGATCGTTCAGTTCAACGAGGAACTTCTGACATAAGTAGTTCATGGTATTTGGAAGAAGAAGATACCACGGACTTCAAGGACTATCGTAAAGGTTACTAATATCCTAAAGGCACTAGCAATTACTATCAACATGAAGTAGGTAGAGTGAATCTCGGGTTCAAGAACCCAGGAACAGAATACCTATTACTAAGTAGCATCACGGGATGCTTTCGAGAATGATGGCCAGAATCATCACACTGGGAACACAAATCATAGCTAAATTACTAGATGATCCCCTAAGACACCTAGGGTCATAATAATATCTCCAACATATACGCCGAGGTAACAAAGTACCTCAACTCACCGATTAGTGTGGTTAATCTGGCCCAAAGGAACATCGGAACGGGAGGAAGGGATTTTGCAAATGCTTCAGACTATTTAGAAACCTGGGATGACTCGGACAGCATAACGGCTGTAAATGCTCAGAAAAGATTTGAGACATTCACAAAAATGGTGGCATAACCACTCAGAAGCACAATATCAAGGTCTCGAGATCAACAATAATCATACAAAAGTAGTAGGAACTGAAACGAGGCTTAAGTCCAACAATCTATAAGTCTACGGATTAGTAACATGTGATCCTGATGGAAAGAAGAGATAGCCTAGCTCTTAATCCCCGTAGGAAAGATAAGATGACTCGGATCAAAAGGGCATGAGATATAAGGAGTAAAAAGAGCCTTACGTTCCATCCCACAATCAATTCCCTTATATAACTAAAGAATTTCTAGACTCAACTTCGACCAGTTTGGCTTGGTAATCCTACAGGCAGTCAAGCTCTGATACCAACACTGTCAGGACCCCGACTCAATGCCACATCGATCTAGCATGTAACACCTCATATCACTTTGCGGCCTCACGCACGGTATTCCCACGGGTGTCGCCTTACCTTAGCCCGGGACCGTTTGCGCCTTTTGGCACACGTATATGACAGTGTCGCTAGCATCCATATGATAAGGAGCCCGGGCTGACATGGCTAGTCGTAAACCCAAAGTGGCACAGACTTACAGGGACAGGCATCCATGACCCAGCATCGAACGTGTCGGTCATCAGCGAGTGAATCCAGGCTGTAGCACTGGGCTAGCAGGACTCCGGTGAACCGGGCTGTAGC
>NW_021185242.1:0-1213 GCF_002162155.2 Triticum dicoccoides
TCTACCATGGTGTACAGAATTTTTATCAAATTGCCATGGTCTACCAAGTAATAAGGAACATGCTTGCATAGGTACCACATCACAATCAACATAATCAGCATATGTAGAGATACTAAAATGCACACGAACAGTACGTGTTACCTTAACCTTGCCGCTGTTGTTGAACCATTGGATGTAGTAAGGATGTGGATGTGGTCTTGTGGTGAGAGAAAGCTTCTCCACCATCTCCATGCTAGCCAAGTTGTTGCAGCTCCCTCCGTCTATGATGACGCGCACAGAACGTTCCTTCACAACTCCCTTGGTATGGAACAAATTGTGCCTCTGATTTTGCTCAGCTTGTGTGATCTGCACACTCAAAACACGTTGAGCAACTAAACATTCATACCTGTCAGCGTCTTCAGGAGCCATGTATTGCGTCTCATGAACAGAATCATCTCCACCATGTTCTTCACGTGTAATAAGAGCCAATGTCTCCTCATCATAGTCACTAGCGGACTCATATCCACCATCCGCGGTAGCAATCATCACACGCGGAGATTTGCATTCTCTCGCATAATGACCTCCTCCCTTACAACGACGACAAATAATATCACTTGTATGCCCTGTTGATGCCATGGAAGAAGAAGAACGCTGTGCAGGCCCCGCAGATGCGCTCTTGGCAGATAATGGTGGTTGTGCCTGTTTTCTTGTATCACGGCTGGAGGTGGCACCGGATGGAGGTGCTGGTGCAGTTGAAGTAGAAGATGTACGTGGTGTCCATGATGAAGGTCGGCCTGCAGAAAAGTTAGTTCGCCCCAATGCTTGTCGATCCTGCACTTCACGTTCAGCTTTACAAGCAAGATGGAATAAACGAGTGATATTAGTATACTCCTTATAGTCTAGAATGGTCTGAATCTCTCTATATAATCCACCCAGAAAACGTGCAAGCATAGCTTCATTCTCCTCAACAATACCACATCTAATCATGCCAGTTTGTAATTCCTGATAATATTCTTCTACAGAATTTTTCCCTTGTCTTAAACGCTGCAATTTTTGAAGCAATTCACGTTGATAATATGGTGGAACCCAACGCGTACGCATAGCAGTTTTCAAAGCAGCCCAAGTAGTTGGAATAGGATATAATCTACAATGTTCAGACCACCATACACATGCAAAACTAGTGAAAGCACAAACGGCAGCAGCAACTCGTCTCTCCTCAGGATATTGTAAACAT
>NW_021185243.1:0-1676 GCF_002162155.2 Triticum dicoccoides
CCATGAATTTGACAAAGGTTTGTTTTGTTTCCCTTGGAATCATCCCAAATCGGTCATGCATACGTATGAAGTATCCCAAGCCTTTTTTTTGAATTTTTTTGCCTCAAGATCTTGAAAGCCCCGTAACTTTTTTTGTGTTAGGTTTTTGGGGATTTTGAAAATGTTTAACGGGGTACCCCTAGTTAAATTCGGATGTAACTTTTCGAGTAGATGATTTTTCATATATAAAACTTTTTAATCCGAGTTTGTATGCAAAAGTTATGCCCATTTTACAAATTTCCAAAGAGATTTTGCAAATAAAGTCGAAATTTATATTTGTAAATTTTCCCAACAACTAGACCACATATCACATGGCAAACTTATTTTCTTTTATTTTTTTGACATTTTTATCATTTTTTTATTTTCATTAAAACTGAAAAGGCGGTCCACAGGGGGGGTGGTTTCTTGTAAGCCACCCTTTCTCCAAGAATATGTGTCGGATACCCTGAGCTAGTTGGCTAAGCTAAACAACAACTTGGAGAGTTGGAAGATAAAAGCTTGTCTGACTTAGTTCATGTTAAGGGATATCTTTTGTGCGTGTGTGTGTGTTGAAGAAAGATGATATCTCCATTGATTGGTCCTCGTGATCAGTTGTTGGATCTATTGCCTTGTCAAGACTTTGACTTGAGTATGGGCTGTCGTGAAGTCAAATCAGAACCAACGATTTTCTTAATGTTGTCTTACTCGTGGTTGATGCCTCGAGCATACACCATTACAACTTTTGGTCTGACCATTGCTATCACCGTGTTCACATGATGGTGGAAGTTCGGTAATATGGAAAATTCTGATGAGTTGTTGTTGAGCCCATCAGCAGCATTTTTGTCTCCCCCATGATTCATGTTGAAAATCAACCTAGTGTTGAAAACCTTGTAAGCAATGCCTTCGTGTTCCGTTCATGAAGCTTATGCTTGGATGAAAGAAGTGAGTTTCTCCAAGTTCACGTGCATTAGGTGTAAGTTGCCGCCATGAATTTGAGAAAGGTTTGTTGTTTCCCATGGAATCATCCCAAATCGTTCATGCATACGTACAAAGTATCCCAAACATTTTTTTTGAATTTTTTTGCCTCTAGATCTTGAAAGCCTCGTAACTTTTTTTGTGTTAGGTTTTTGGGGATTTTGAAAATGTTTAACGGGGTTTCCCCAGTTAAATTCGGATGTAACTTTTCGAGTAGATGATTTTTCATATATAAAACTTTTTAATCCGAGTTCGTATGCAAAAGTTATGCCCATTTTACAAATTTCCAGAGAGATTTTGCAAATAAAGTCGAAAATTATATTTGTAAATTTTCCCAACAACTAGACCACATATCACATTGCGAACTTATTTTCTTTTATATTTTTGACATTTTTATCTTTTTTTTTATTTTTTTAAACTGAAAAGGCGGTCCACGGTGGGGTGGGGGGTTTCTTGTAAGCCACCCTTTCTCCAAGAATATGTGTCGGATACCCTGAGCTAGTTGGTTAAGCTAAACAACAACTTGGAGAGTTGGAAGATAAAAGCTTGTCTGACTTAGTTCATGTTAAGGGATATCTTTTGTGCGTGTGTGTGTGTTGAAGAAAGATGATATCTCCATTGATTGGTCCTCGTGATCAGTTGTTGGATCTATTGCCTTGTCAAGACTTTGACTTGAGTATGGG
>NW_021185244.1:0-2964 GCF_002162155.2 Triticum dicoccoides
CATAACTGGTTCTGCTTGCAGAGTTTTTTGAACAGATTCATCAGGTTCTTATTTCTAAATTGCGAGAAGAAATTAGCCCCCAGATGGCGCATGCACCAACGGCTCTGCAAGTCCAGCCATGGAGTTTGTTCCTCAGGGCCTGGGTTTGTCAGTGTCCTTATCGCACTGAGTATACCTGCGTGCCTGTCATGAAGGATGCACACATTGGGCTTCTCCTTCACAATTGATATTTTCAACTACCTGAAGAACCATGTCCAACTTTCAATGTTCTCACTCTCCACAAAAGCAAATGCGAGTGGGACAACTTGATTTTGGCCATCTTGACCAAAGGCTGTCAGGATCTGACCCTTGTACTTGCCTGTGAGAAATGTACCATCAACACATATCACCGATCGGCAATGCCTGAAAGCTTCGATGCATACACCAAAAGAGAAGAAAAGACGATGCAGCACCCTCACAGTTGGGAACTCTGGCATGAACAGGTCTTGGATATCGATATAGGTGCCTGGATTCCTCTGCTGCAGGGTGTGGAGGAGCTGGACAGCAGAGTCATATGCATCAAAATAAGAACCAAATCTCCTCTCAAGCGCCGCATGCTGAGCCCTCCAAGCCTTGCCATAAGAAATTCTGTACGTGAACCTGGCGAAGACTTTTGTCTGGACTGCCTTCACTTCCATAGCTTTGCCCTGCACTATCTCGTCGTAAAACAACCGAGTAATAAGCGTCGATGAAAGGTTGGCATGATCTTGAGGGATGGAGAGAATAAGACAAGTGTGATTAACTAAGTCACTGATCATCCAACTTGTGCCATACTTAGGGAGATAGCCGTGCACCCTGGCAGGACAATCTGCGTTCCTGCAAACCATTGTCAGGTATTTCTGACTTGATACCTGAGCAGTGAAAACCCTTTGCGTGGACATTGCCCAGTTTGTTATTGCATCCTTCAGAGCTTGCTTGTTGGGATACATAGCACCCGTCGCAATATTGTTCTGGTGATATTGCCAGGCAGAATCATGTCCATCGTTCACGATCATAGCAGATGAGAAGTCATGATTCTACGATGCAGGATTCGGGACCTCCTCTGCATTTTCTTCTTCACCCGACTCGTCTGAATCATAGGCATGACCCAAATCAACATCGGTGTCTTCTTCTTCCGTCTGGTCCTGCATGTGCCCATCTACCTCGTCAGCGTCCACCTCGCCATTGTATTCACCATCGGCATTTCCCCCTTCTACCTGACTATTCTGCCTTGGTTCATAACCATCAGCATTTCCTCCTTCTACCTGATTACTCTGTCCTTGTTCGTAACCATCATCTCCAGCATTTGACATAGATAACCGCCTACCTATACTGCTCTGCCCAGGATCGTTGCCACCTTGGCCTTCATTTGCAGTGACCTCCTTCACGACGGAAAGCACTAAAGCAATAGAATTGCAACCCCTTCGTTCACAACCTTGTAAGCACCGCACCCAATCGGAGTCTCGCTTTATTGGCCTCAAATAAAAGTAAATTATTGTACTTGACCGTGTCCACAATGCATGAACCCCGGTGGCATGTGTTTCAGTATCAAGACATAAACTTGTCGCAATCCATTCTTTCAACTGACTGACAGACCATGTTTGAGGTGCGCTCATTGGCACCTCTATGTGAGTAAATTCACTCAGATCGGCTCCCATCTCAGTTGTTTGGACAGTACCAGGACCGTATTAAAATCTGAACTTCACTACATTAGACATCTCGGCTCACCTATTTTTTTCAACAACGAAATACAAGTATTAAGCAACAACTTAAAATACCCCCACTAACAAATATTAGACATGTCTATATATTAGCTAGCTATATATTACAGAATATTAACGGCGCAACTAATACAATTCACACATCTACAAGTATATTACAAATATTTGCCGGAGCAACTACAAATATTTACAGATTTTAATATTTGACTGGACTGCCTATATTACGGATTTTACCGGAGCTACTCCAAATACTGACACTCCTAAATACTTGACATCCACATATAGTACGGAATATTACCGGAGCAACTACACACTTTTACAAAACTAATTAGTTGACATCTAAATATATTTACGTATACTACCAGGGCAAATAACAATAATCATACACCTAATTTATTTCACATCGAAACATATTAACAAATACTATCGGAGCACCTACAAAAAACAAAATGTTTGTTGAAATATACCCTTGAAGCGTGCGTGCGAACGAAGAACGACGAACGACGGCCACCAAACTGCCGGAGCTTCACCTCTACCACCTCCACCACACTGCCCCAACTTCACCACCACCACCTCCACCAAAATGCTCACCACGACCACCACGAGCTACCCCATCAGTAGATCGAGACCTCTTTTGGCGGCCCTAACTAAGTTGAATCCATTCACGGTGTCAAAACCGCAAAAAACTGGCCCATTTAGGTGCAAAAATTGTAGGCATTTTCGTGTAGAGAGAGAAGAAGGAAAGAACAGAAGAAGAACACAAGGTCTCACGTGGAGAGTGGAGGAGGACAAGGCCGCAGGCTGCCGTGAGGTGGGGCCGCACCCTGTCGGCCCGCAGCAGACCGATCGGCCCGCAGTAGGCTGACAGGGGCGCCCCCCGTGACCGCCCACGCCGACAGCTCCCTCCCCCCCCCCTCGCGACGTGGCCTGCCCAATGCGCGGCCGGCACATGGCAGGCGGGCCAGCTGTCGGCCGGCTACTGGCCGACTGCGACCACTCGGCTCGCTGCGGGCTGATTAGGCCCAGTCAGCCTACGGCAGGCTGACGGTGTATTATTTTTGCAATTTATTTTTTCAGCGTAATATTTTTGCAAAATAAAAAAATGTATTATTTTAAAACAATTAGCTAAGAAGGGGTCATTGGAAGCTCATGTAGCTATAGCTTTGCGGCGTGTGAGTGACGATAGCTAGTTCTTGGAGGTGTTGGTCCACATCGTCCTTCTCCG
>NW_021185245.1:0-1209 GCF_002162155.2 Triticum dicoccoides
TTGGTACCTCCCTGCTAAACTTATAGCAAGGCACACATCAGGTCTGGTACACAGCATTGCATACATGATAGAGCCTATGGCTGATGCATAGGGAACATCTTTCATATTCTCTCTATCTTCTGCAGTGGTCGGGCATTGAGTCTTACTCAATTTCACACCTTGTAATACAGGCAAGAACCCTTTCTTTGCTTGATCCATTTTGAACTTCTTCAAAATTTTGTCAAGGTATGTGCTTTGTGAAAGTCCAATTAAGCGTTTTGATCTATCTCTATAGATCTTAATGCCTAATATGTAAGCAGCTTCACCGAGGTCTTTCATTGAAAAACTTTTATTCAAGTATCCCTTTATGCTATCCAGAAATTCTATATCATTTCCAATCAGTAATATGTCATCCACATATAATATCAGAAATGCTACAGAGCTCCCACTCACTTTCTTGTAAATACAGGCTTCTCTGAAAGTCTGTATAAAACCAAATGCTTTGATCACACTATCAAAACGTTTATTCCAACTCCGAGAGGCTTGCACCAGTCCATAAATGGATCGCTAGAGCTTGCACACTTTGTTAGCTCCCTTTGGATCGACAAAACCTTCTGGTTGCATCATATACAACTCTTCTTCCAGAAATCCATTCAGGAATGCAGTTTTGACATCCATTTGCCAAATTTCATAATCATAAAATGCGGCAATTGCTAACATGATTCGGACGGACTTAAGCATCGCTACGGGTGAGAAGGTCTCATCGTAGTCAATTCCTTGAACTTGCCGAAAACCTTTTGTGACAAGTCGAGCTTTGTAGACAGTAACATTACCATTAGCGTCAGTCTTCTTCTTAAAGATCCATTTATTCTCAATTGCTTGCCGATCATCGGGCAAGTCAACCAAAGTCCATACTTTGTTCTCATACATGGATCCCATCTCAGATTTCATGGCTTCAAGCCACTTTGCGGAATCTGGGCTCACCATCGCTTCTTCATAGTTCGTAGGTTCATCATGATCTAGTAGCATGACCTCCAGAACAGGATTACCGTACCACTCTGGTGCGGATCTTACTCTGGTTGATCTACGAGGTTCAGCAGTATCTTGATCTGAAGTTTCATGATCATTATCATTGGCTTCCTCACTAACTGGTGTAGGTGTCACTGAAACAGTTTTCTGTGATGAACTACTTTCCAGTAAGGGAGCGGGTACAGTTACCTCGTCAAGTTC
>NW_021185246.1:0-1636 GCF_002162155.2 Triticum dicoccoides
GTTAAATCATTTTCTGGAATTATTTTAATTCTAAATATTCAGGAAATTCCAGAAAATGTTCAAAACTTCAAAAATTCATAGTAATTCAACCGTAACTCCAAATTAAATAATTTATATATGAAAAATTATCAGAAAAATTCAAGGAATCCATCTGTACCATTTTTATGCATGTTAGAACAACTTATAGCTGCTGTATAGCACAAATCAATTAAATGGCATTTGAATAATCACATATGGAGTTTGAATTTGAATCTTGTATTCAAACCAACTTCATTTAATCTGTTGCTAGTTGCATTAGCTCAAAACACATTCATATTGCCATGTCATAGCATGCATCATTTTGTGCATTGCATTGATTGTGTTCTTCTTTGTTGCCGGTATCTGTTCCCTCCCGGTAGACGATGTTCCGACGTTGTGATCGTTGACACTGATGAAGACTCAATGTTATCTTCAGAAGTGCCAGGCAAGCAAAACCCCCATGTTCATTCCGATACAATCCCACTCTCTCGCTCCTGCTCTCTTTTACTGCATTAGGACAACAACGATTCATCTGTTACTTGCTGCGGTAGCTGAACCCCTTTATCCTTTGCATGACCTGTCATTCCACAGTAAATAGATGAAACCCACTAGCATGGGTAGGAGTTGTTTGAGCCCTGTTGTGCCTACTCATTCTTGCTTGTTTGTCATGCCTGCTACTGCTTAGAGTTGAGTCAGGTCTGATTCATCGGGGATGAATCAGAGGCGTGTGAACATGTCCTACTGTGTGTGAACACGTTTTGGTAAAGGTAGCGGTGAGAGGCCATGTAGGAGTACATGGTGGGTTGTCTCATTGCAGCCGTCCTCAGGAACTGAGTTCTGTGTTTGTGATCCATGATTCAGCTACTACCACGCATTGGGCCTGAAACCAATGGACCCTCTCGGCTTCTTGATCACCCTTGTCCTTTGTCCAGGAGTTGCAAGTAGTTTCTGGTGTTTGTAGTATGCTGGAGGCCGTGGGCAGCGCTGACTGTAGGGGTGGGCTGTGATGCGGTAGGCATGTGGCACGGTGTACCGGGCGCCCGTTTGGTGTCTCGGGAACCCTGTTCACATCGTTTGGGGCTGTGAGCGAAACTCCGGCCGGATCTCCTCATGGATGGAACCCGAATAGGCGATAAAACTGGACTAGAGACTTAGGTGATTAGGTAGGTCGTGGCCGACACCCACGTTGGGCTTCCGCTTGAAGGTTGCCGAGTACATGTCGTGTAAACGACGGTAAGTGGTGAGAGCGTGTATGAAGAAGTACACCCCTGCAGGGTTAACCTAATCTATTCGAATAGCCGTGTCCGCGGAAAAGGACTTCTGGATTGCTTATATCAGTTCATAGACAAG
Organism: Triticum dicoccoides; assembly: GCF_002162155.2. Taxonomy (NCBI): domain Eukaryota; kingdom Viridiplantae; phylum Streptophyta; class Magnoliopsida; order Poales; family Poaceae; genus Triticum; species Triticum dicoccoides. Next base: position 1,369 of record NW_021185246.1, read on the forward strand.
TGAAAGTGGATACTCTAAAATACGCAAGATAAGCGTGAGTGCTATGGATGGCGTTCTCGTAGGGAGACGGGAGCGGATCCATAGTGGTGTATTGATATGGTGAATATGTGGACTCGTGTGCGCCACCTCAAAAGAGTCGCTTGCAGTCGTAGTTTAGGATAGCCACCGAGTCAAAGCTGGCTTGCTGCAGTTAAACCCCACCACCCCTTTGTTGATAATGATGCATATGTAGTTAGTTCTGATGTAAGTCTTGCTGGGTACATTTGTA
>NW_021185247.1:0-1823 GCF_002162155.2 Triticum dicoccoides
AGTGAACTTGCTCTAAACAAATTTTGTGATGGTGTCCGCATTCACTGGTCGCACAATGCAGGAGAAGCATTGTTGGGGTCCTCATTGTCACCAAGGGGATGCAACCTACATCAATCGTGTAGAGAGCCACTGATGTGTCCGTTCCCATGTTGTGCTACACCGAGCTTCAGTAAAAATAATATATTTCTGGGATTAGTCCTCAACAGGCAAGACGAAGTGCCATCACTGGTATGAAACTCATGCCAGGGGAAGGGATTCCATCACTGCCTTTTGATCAGCAAGTGTAATCTCCATTGATGATCGTCCCTGTTCAGCATTCATCAACAGAATGCCATCTTCACGCACCTCTCTAGGCCCTCACTCTTAATTCTTTCGGTTTTTAGTAAGGAAACAATCTATATGCATCTAAACAATTTTTTTCCAATTTATTGCTGCTCTGCTATGCCACTGTTTCTAGATCTTGTTCATAGTGTTCGAGTTTACATAGTCTCAATGTTCACTGAATAATATGAGAGGATTGATTGATGCTATATATACAGCCAAGTTTCTACACACTTGCATCAGTTTGCAGATATTTCCAGTTAAAAGATTGTACTCTGCTCTGCTCTGAGCTGGGAATTCTATTTCTCTGTAAAAAAATTGCTTGCTTTGTTTGTCAATCCTTGCTTATTTACTTTTTGTACGTTTTGGATGCAATAGGTGCCCTCCCTCCATGAACGAGGAGGACATTGACCTGGACCTTGACGACGATGTCGTCCACCCCACACAAGGTCGTTGCCACCCAATAAACTTCTTTTCTTCTTCCATTCCAAGTTACCTCTGCTCTGTTTCTGCAATCGATTCATTGTTCACTAGCTATAGATCCCTATGCTGCTGTTGGTGGTGGTTGGTGAGGTGACGCTGGAAGGCGCGGAGGCGTCGTGGATGAAAGAGAAAAAGAAGAGGACATACCGTATAGCTGCCCACCGCTGCTCACCTCGATGGCTCGACCACCTCTGCTATGCCGTCGCCGACACAGGGGGAGGCCGAGGTGATCATCGACGATGCTCACCCCGACCCCCTTGGAATCTAGGGCAAGGGGCTATGGCGGCGGCGGCACTGGGAGAGGCGGCGGCGACAGCGGCGCTCGGAGAGGAGGCACCTACTTTATTTCTACTTCTACTTTTCTTCTGCAGCTATAGTTTCAATGCTTTATCTGCTCGTGGAGCTATGCTTCTGTTGCATTGGGCTAAGGTTTGATTGCTTGAAGGTGTATGTCAAGGTGTAAGTGCAGCCTCATTGTTGATGATGAATACCGTGCAGTAAGAATGATCTGGCTCAGCAATTTTCTGGTTCAGGTCGTAGACATATTCGGGTTCTAGGTCACATAAATAAAATTTAGAGTTAATTGATCTGGCTCAGAAATTTTCCGCATTAGACATCTTTTTATGCTTATTTTTTTTGTGAATTCTACAATTTGTAGCTTTGTGCTAAACTGACATTTTTTAGTCACCTACATTCCAGGATGTTTTCAAACTGATAATATTTTCGTAAGTTTAGGTTCGCACTTGGCTTTATGTAACACCCCGGATGTAATTTACCTTATATGTATCCCAACTATTGCTGTTTCCGGCACTAAATTATTTTATTTTCCTCGGGTTCGGGTTTTTGTCTCCGTGTGTTGTTGGCTTTGTCATGCATCTCATATCATGTCATCATGTGCATTGCATTTGCATTCGTGTTCGTCTCATGCATCCGAGCATTTTCCCCGTTGTCCGTTTTGCATTCCGGCGCTCCTATCTCCTCCGGTGGTCCTTTCTACCTCTTTTCGTGTGTGGGGGTTA
>NW_021185248.1:0-3327 GCF_002162155.2 Triticum dicoccoides
TGTTCATCGACAACAAATCGGCGATCTCTCTGTCGAAGAATCCCGTCTTCCACGAGAGGAGCAAGCATATCGACATTTGGTACCATTTCATTCGGGAGTGCGTGGAGGAAGGGAAGATCGACATCGACTACGTTCAAACCAATGCCCAACTTGCTGATACTCTGACGAAAGGACTTGGACGACTGGCGTTCCAGGAGATGAGGAGGAGGATCGGCATGACTGAAGTTCTTAGGAAATAAACCAGCCACGACAAGATTAGGGGGTGATTTGTTGACAACTTAATCTAGTTGTTGGTAGCAGTAGCTTAGAAGCTTTCTTTCCCTAGTTTTCAGCAAAGTTCAGTAGGAACAAGCCGTGCCTCTGCGTGCCGTGCATGTAGGGCAAAGGACCCGGTCTTGGTGGTCGTGGGATGGCGCGAGCGTGTGCCAGATCGTGGAGCCGGGGTAGGATCGCTACCGGCCACCATTTCTTTCCCTGTAACAGAATAAGTAGAGAATGAGAAAGACAGAAAAGGTCGCAATGTTTTACGCGACGCAAAACCCCTAGTGTTCATCTCTGCCGGAGTGAAATCGAGAGACTAGGGATTCCTGACAGAATTTCTTTTACCTCCCAAAATGACCTCAGGACTTGTATACTGGAGGATGGAAGCGAAGCAGTGCAACCTATATCGCTAGCGATTTTATCGCCAAATTGGAGCAGTATAGATTGGTAGCCACCATTAGATTTAACAAATGGATGGCCAATATTTATCCCCGGGTACCATAAAAGAGCTCTCGAGCCAGCAGAAGTGGACGTAGCGGTCCAGGAAGGGGGTCTCCTGGAGCCTACACTGGGCGCGCATCTTGGTATGGTAGACACAGGAGTAGATCCACTGGCACTGCCACCCCGCAGCACCCCCAACGCCACGTACAGCACCGCGCCGGCGCCGCTCGCCATGGCCATATTTTGTACTGTGGTGGTCAAGGTTTTTAGAGAGTACTTGATAGAACCAACTATCGCAGACATCGAAGGGCTCCTAGCACTATCAAAAAGCAAGAGGGTGTCCAGGTACGCTCGGATCCTTGGATTGCATGCACTGAAAATGGAAGAACTGCTCATATGCTCAAAAAAGGCAATATCAAGACCATTGTAAGAAGCCCACATCATTGTTAAAATAGTTGCATCGACCGCTGGATTTCACACTCTTTCTTTAGCTTGCCCGGGTCACATAATGACATCAACATTCTGATGTGGTCTTCATTGCTCGCTAGGTTGACTACGGGACTAGCTTCCCTGCAACTATACCAGCAATGTTCATGACTACCACATGAGCTACTATCTTTGTGATGATACCTATCCTTCGTGGGCGACCTTCGTGAACACCATCTTTGAGCCAAAGGGTAGAAAGAATCTCACTTTGCCCAAAGACAAGAAGAAGCTAGAAAATATGTGGAGAGGCATTTGTAGTGCTCCAAGCCTGTTTTGCAGTTGTTGGAGTACCTACAAAAATATGAGATACAGAGCCGTTGTGGATGGCGATGACAGCTTGTGGTCATGCACAACATGATTGTGGAGGATGAGGGTATGGCATTTTGCATTGGTCTAGATTTTGAGCGGATGGGTGATCCTGTCAAACCTCCACCACCGGATCCACTGACGTTTTAGGATTTCAATCAAATGCATCAACATATTCGGCATCAAGGAATTCATGAGTAGCTTCGGAATGATTTGAGTGAGCATATGTAGACGCTTCAAGGGACAACTAGAACATATGTCGGACAAAGTTGAATTTAAATTGGAACAATTTTATTTAAAAACTTTCACTAGTAGAAAAAGGGGCAATGGTCCAGGACGGGTCAGCCCATTCGTCCCGGTTTAGTCCAGAACCGGGACCAATGGTGGTATTGGATCGGTTCGTGAGCCCCGGGGACCGGCCGGGCCACGTGGGCCATTGGTCCCGGTTCGTCTGGACCTTTTGGTCCCAGTTGGTGGGACGAATCGGGACCAATGGGCCTCGCTCCTGGCCCACCACCATTGGCCCTGGTTGGTGGGACGAACCGGGACCAAAGGCAGCCCATTAGTCCCGGTTGGTGGCACGAACCGGGACTAAAGGGTTGGTCCTTGTTGCGGTCAGAGTTTAGTCCCACCTCGCCAACCGAAGGGCGCTCACACCCGTTTATAAGCCCCTCCCTCTCTGCCTTGTTGAGCTCCTCTCAAAGTGAAAATAGATGCCCTTATACAGGGAATTTGACCTAAATTCATATTGAATTTCTCTGAAGTTAGTAGAAATTTATTATGAATTTAGGTCTAATTTTCTCCATAAGCGCATCTATGCTCATTTTGTTAGTAAAGTTAATCACAACTTTTTTTTCTTCTATTTATTTCTAAGTAGTTTTTTATATAGTTTTTTTCTTTTTCTGCTATATTTATTTTATTTATTTATTTCTGAGTTGTAATAGGTCTTTAAAAATAAAAAAGAGGCGCGATGCTCGTTAATTAGCTTCAAGCCTTTTGTAATAGTGTAAACTGCACTGCACATAGCTCCGTGCAGTCTACCCTATTCCTCAAGACTTAAATCTAAGCAACGTGCAGGTTAGCATTGAGCCTCTTCTGCATCGTCTCTGCACTCGGGGCTTATAAACCGCTGTGAGTGCCTCTCGCTTGGCGAGGTGGGACTAAAAAATAGCTGCAGAAAGAATCAACTAAAAAACTCTTTTACCGGTTCATGACACGAACCGGTACTAAAAGGTGCTCGTGGGGCACCAGCCTTAAAACCTGTGCCAAATAAAATACCTTTGTAACAGCCTTAGAACTGGTACCGAAGGAATCAACTAAAAAGCTTTTATAAACCTCTAGTATTATTGAAACTAAAATTATATAGAATTTTGTTACAAACTTTAATAGCAAAAAGGATTATCATAAAAGAAAATAAATAAGTAATTAGAATTCTGTTCAAAACATTAAAAGCAAAAAGAATTATCATAAAAGAAAATAAATAAGTAATTAAAATTCTGTTCAAAACATTAAAAACAAAAAGAATTATCATAAAAGAACATAAGTAAGTAATTAGAATTTTGTTACAAACTTTAATAGCAAAAACAAATATCATAAAAGAAAATAAATAAGTAATTAGAAAGATTATAATTATCTGAGCTAAAAGAAAAAATAAAAAAAATCAAAAATCAAAAGAAAATAAATAATTCAAAGCAAAAAATAAAATAAATAAAATAAAAAAGTGCCACCTAAAGGGCTACCACGGCCTGAATACGACTAGAAACCCCACAATGGGCCAGGATTCAGGCCCACAACAGGCCCAATAGGCCCACAGGCACATATAGTGAGTTTAGG
>NW_021185249.1:0-1643 GCF_002162155.2 Triticum dicoccoides
TTGAACTGGTTATTTTCAGGTTGACAATGCTTGGTCGGCCTCAGGGCGGTAAAAAAAGCAAAAAAAAAAAGAGAGTATAAACGCAAAAAAGGAAAAAAATATAAAAAAATCAAAAAATGCAAAACATAAAAAAAAGGCATATTTTGGGAGGGTGGGTGGGGAACTCCGCCTATGTCATTTGCATAGCCGGTTCCAAGCCCGGATAAAAGGAGGAGGGCCCAACCAAATGCTGATTGATAGGGTAATTAATATTGTGTTGTGCTGACTAAGCCATTTTATAGCACACAGGTCTCCAGAAGCGTTAGTGCATAGCGGACAGTTAAAGCATGTTGATAATGTCAAGAGATGTCGGGATTGACCAAACTTTATGTGGGAGGAGTGCGTAAAAAAAGATCTGAAGGACTAGAATATCACCAAAGAACCATGGACAGGCGTGTGTGAAAGTTAGCTATCCACATGCTAGAACCGTGTTAATTGAAACACAATGAGCTTTGTAACCTCCTGACCGTGACAACAGAGGAAATGGGGCTAAGGAGTAAGGAGATTTGAGGAGTACAAACCCTAGGTATGTTCAATCATAGGTATAGAGACATGCATCGGGGAGGAGCGGTGAAGGAGGACAAGCGGCGTGTAGGGCATTCAGGGGAGAGAAGGAGCTGGGACAAGCGACGTGTAGGACATACATGGGAGAGGACGAGTTATACTGCAGTACTGTAGAGAGAAAAAAAGGCTATTTATCGATTGACCAAGTTGGTTTGATCATTTTTCTTATTTAAAAACACATTTTATTTAAAGTTTTATATTTACATTCCATCTACCCTGTCATACCAATCTAACGTCTATTAGAAAAAGTTTTACGCAAAACCTATACGGTAGGAACACACAATATAAGGTGCATTTAGTTAAAGAGTGTCATATGGTGTATGGTTGTTCTGATCAAGTGCATACCAAAAATCTCGTTCTGTGATGGCTATCCCCTAGCTTCGCTCCCTTCTTTGTTCCGGTAGTTCTCCCACATATTACTTAAGTCCTAAGGAGTTGTCCTTTTGGTTCTTTCTTGTTTGATTCACACACTACATACGGAAAAACAATTCAAATTTATATACATGGCATGTATCGGCAGGATTGGAAAAGCAAGGTAGACAATGTTTGGTAGAAACTTACTCCCTCCGTCCGAAAATACTTGTCATTAAAATTGATGTATCTAGATGTATTTTAGTTCTAGATACATTCATTTTCATCCATTTTGATGACAAGTATTTTCGGACGGAGGGAGTACAAGATAAGCACCTCACTAGGAAACTAGAGGATGCCCCACACATTCTAGTGGGCCATCCTGCCATTTATAAGCAACTTTGAACATGCACGCTGCAAGTGGAAGAAAAAAAGTGTGAGAATGTTAAAGATCTGAGTGAATTTTGGTTGATATTCACAGGTAACATGCTAAAGAAAGAATTTGTTGTTTTCAGATACAACAATGTCAAAAAGATTTAGCACAAACATTGTATACCCCACCCTCAATACTAAATTCAAGGATCTATTTACAGAACCCTTGAAACAATTACTTATAGAAGCATCAAAACAAGGGTCTGGTTGTCCTACACCTAGGCACACTAAACCCTGATGAATAGTAAAATTGAAGG
>NW_021185250.1:0-1099 GCF_002162155.2 Triticum dicoccoides
TCCGTATGTGTGGGGAAACAAGAGATAGGGTTGATTTCGGACCCCTCCACCAAGGGCCACGAAATTCCCCCCTCTTCCTCCATATATACAGCCCTTAGGGCATCGTTTAGACTTTGGGTTTTGTTTAGATTAAAAGTTCGCCATAGCTGCAACTTCGCGTACTTCGTTTGTGTTCAACGACCAGACAAAGGCGTCACAGAACCCCACCTTGATCAATAAAGCTTTCATCTTATATTCGCAATATCCAGATTGCAATCTTAGTTTCTTGCTTGTTCTTCGTTTGCTCGCAGGAAACAGACCCTCGTGGTCAGGTTGATCTTGCTCCGGCGTGGTCAATAACCTCTCGGAGTTGGTTTAGCGATTGCTAAGGCGCGACGTCCTCGCACGTTCGTAGTCGGATCGTCAAAGTCGACTTCCACCAAAGCGAAATCCACCATCTCATCAAAAGACGGGACACCTTTGCCTCTATCAATGAGATTAATGAACGAAGTTTTACGTGCTTTCATTGGACGATTTGTGGTAGTTTACTTTGATGACATACTGATTTATAGCAGATCTTTGGAAGAACATTTGGAACATTTACGTGCTGTTTTTATTGCTCTACGTGATGCACGTTTGTTTGGTAACCTTGGGAAGTGCACCTTTTGCACCGACCGAGTTTCTTTTCTTGGCTATGTTGTTACTCCACAGGGAATTGAAGTTGACAAAGCCAAGATTGAAGCTATTGAGAGTTGGCCGCAGCCCAAAACGGTCACACAAGTGAGGAGTTTTCTTGGCCTCGCTGGATTCTATAGGCGTTTTGTGAGAGATTTCAGCACCATTGCTGCACCTCTCAACGAGCTTACAAAGAAGGATGTGCCTTTTGTTTGGGGTACCGCACAGGAAGAAGCCTTCACAGTATTGAAAGATAAGTTGACACATGCTCCTTTACTCCAACTTCCTGATTTTAATAAGACTTTTGAGCTTGAATGTGATGCTAGTGGAATTGGATTAGGAGGTGTGTTATTACAAGATGGCAAACCTGTTGCATACTTTTCTGAAAAATTGAGTGGGCCTAGTCTGAATTATTCTACTTATGATAAAGAATTATATGCTCTTG
>NW_021185251.1:0-1568 GCF_002162155.2 Triticum dicoccoides
AAGATGAGACGGGATGTTGAGCGTTTTATTGCTCGATGCACTACATGTCAAAAAGCTAAGTCACGACTCAATCCTCATGGTTTATATATGCCTTTGCCTGTACCTAGTGTTCCTTGGGAGGATATATCTATGGACTTTGTTTTAGGTTTACCTCAAACAAAGAAGGGGAGGGATAGCATATTTGTTGTCGTGGATAGATTCTCGAAAATGGCACACTTTATACCATGTCATAAAAGCGATGATGCTGTTAATGTTGCTGATTTGTTCTTTCGTGAAATTATTCGCTTGCATGGTGTGCCAAAAACTATTGTTTCAGATCGTGATACTAAATTTCTTAGCCACTTTTGGAGATGTTTATGGGCTAAGTTGGGGACTAAACTGCTTTTTAGTACTACTTGTCACCCCCAAACTGATGGACAAACTGAAGTAGTCAATAGAACGTCGTCTACTATGCTTAGGGCTGTTTTGAAGAATAATAAGAAAATGTGGGAGGAATGCTTGCCTCATATTGAATTTGCTTATAATCGTTCATTGCATTCTACTACTAAGATGTGCCCTTTTGAAGTTGTGTATGGTTTCCTACCTCGTGCACCTATTGATTTGTTGCCTCTTCCATCTTCAGAGAAGGTTAATTGTGATGCTAAACAACGTGCTGAATTGATTTTAAAAATGCATGAGTTAACTAAGGAAAACATTGAGCGTATGAATGCTAAATATAAACTTGCTGGAGATAAGGGTAGAAAACATGTTGTGTTTGCACCTGGAGATCTTGTTTGGTTACATTTGCGTAAGGATAGATTTCTTGATTTGCGCAAATCAAAGCTAATGCCACGTGCTGATGGTCCCTTTAAGGTGTTAGAGAAAATAAATGATAATGCATATAAACTTGAGCTGCCTGCAGATTTTGGGGTTAGTCCCACTTTTAACATTGCAGATTTGAAGCCTTATTTGGGTGAGGAAGATGAACTTCCGTCGAGGACGACTTCATTTCAAGAAGGGAGGATGATGAGGACATCAATACAATTGTTACACCCACAGCCCCTGCTGCTATACATACTGGACCAATTACTAGAGCTCGTGCACGCCAACTAAATTACCAGGTACTTTCGTTTCTTGGTAATGATTCTAATGTTCATGAGAATATGATGCTGCCTAAATTGGATACATTTGTTTTGCTTACAAATGAAGGGCCTAGCTTGGAGAAGGATGAACATTGGAGCAAGAACAAGCATGGAGATGATGGCATGCGCAAGGGGAACAAGAACGGAGTTACAAGTGATGATTTCAGGACTTTGAAGCCACCATAATGGGTGCATGAAGCCTTGGACGAAATATACAAGATGCCACTTCATAAATTTCGTCCCGAGGCTATTTTAGGTCCTGTGTCACCTTATTATTGGGCCAGGCCCATGTAATTTCGAAATACAAAAGTATAGGCTATTTTTAGAGTCCGTATGTGTGGGGAAACAAGAGATAGGGTTGATTTCGGACCCCTCCACCAAGGGCCACGAAATTCCCCCCTCTTCCTCCATATATACAGCCCTTAGGGCATCGTTTAGACTTTGGGT
>NW_021185252.1:0-1045 GCF_002162155.2 Triticum dicoccoides
TTTTTTGAAATTACTACGAAACCCAACAGTGGTATCAGAGCCTAGGTTAATGATGTTGATGTTATATGCACGAGTAGAACACAAGTGAGTTGTGGACGATACAAGTCATACTGCCTACCAGCATGTCATATTTTGGTTCAGCGGTATTGTTGGACGAGACGACCCGGACCAACCTTACGCGTACGCTTACGCGAGACCGGTTCCCTCGACGTGCTTTGCACAGAGATGGCTTGCGGGCGACTGCCTCTCCAACTTTAGTTGAACCAAGTATGGCTACGCCCGGTCCTTGCGAAGGTTAAAACGGAGTCTATTTGACAAACTATCGTTGTGGTTTTGATGCGTAGGTGAGATTGGTTCTTACTTAAGCCCGTAGCAGCCACGTAAAACTTGCAACAACAAAGTAGAGGACGTCTAACTTGTTTTTGCAGGGCATGTTGTGATGTGATATGGTCAAGGCATGATGCTGAATTTAATTGTATGAGATGATCATGTTTTGTAACCAAGTTATCGGCAACTGGCAGGAGCCATATGGTTGTCGCTTTATTGTATGCAATGCAATCGCGATGTAATGCTTTACTTTATTACTACGGTAGTGATAGTCGTGGAAGCATAAGATTGGCGAGACGACAACGATGCTATGATGGAGATCAAGGTGTCGCGCCGGTGACGATGGTGATCATGACGGTGCTTCGGAGATGGAGATCACAAGCACAAGATGATGATGGCCATATCATATCACTTATATTGATTGCATGTGATGTTTATCTTTTTATGCATCTTATCTTGCTTTGATTGACGGTAGCATTATAAGATGATCTCTCACTAAATTATCAAGAAGTGTTCTCCCTGAGTATGCACCGTTGCGAAAGTTCTTCGTGCTGAGACACCACGTGATGATCGGGTGTGATAGGCTCTACGTTCAAATACAACGGGTGCAAAACAGTTGCGCACGCAGAATACTCAGGTTAAACTTGACGAGCCTAGCATATGCAGATATGGCCTCGGAACACGGAGACCGAAAGGTCGAGCGTGAATCATATAGTAG
>NW_021185253.1:0-1743 GCF_002162155.2 Triticum dicoccoides
CATGCCTTCTACTTCTTGTGATAATTTTTTGGCTTTAGATTTTATGAACAATGAAAGTTACTCATGTATACATGTGACATATGTGCAAAAATCAAGGGAAGTTAAAATGGATGACATATACATATACAACATGTACACCTTGTCTCTTTTGTTAGCCACATTTCAGATTAAGCAATGCCGAGGACGGCTTTGTTTTCAAAAAGGGGAGGATGATGAGGACATGACTACCTTGGATACGACCAAAAATATTGCATACATGCATATTTGTCAGGTGATTTCTAATGCAAACTATTCAATAGTCTATTTATGTTATCCGGAACAAAAATACTTCACACACTTTTGTGTTTTGTCTAATTGCAGGTGTATGGGACATTTGTACAATCCACATATGAAGATAAGGGAAAAGGAGATGTTTAGGTTGTGTTCAAAAAGTCCTCTCACGTCACTTTTGGGCCAAGAGAAGATAAAGTCCAAGTCTCTCACGTTCTGGATTCAGATTCGGACTGCACAGACATACCTGATTCAATACGTCAACAACTTTTTCATACGAACTCCGAATTGGGTGATTCCTTTTTTGTTGGAAACTAGATTTCGTGCTCTTTCCATCCCAATTGGATTCACCTTCAAATTCGTCCGGAGCATTGAGTTACGGACGAAACAATCTGACGTTGCAGCAGAATCCGAGTCAAACTACAAGCCCAAAGGTGTTGCGTCACCTCCACTTGGGCCCATGAGCCTTGTACGACCTAGGGTTAGTTTTAGACTGCCTTGGGACGTCCTCCCACCTCCTTGGCCGCCACCCCTTGCTCCTATATAAGTAGATCCATCTAGTAGCTTTTTCCTTGGGATTTGTTTAGTTAAAAGTTAGCCATTGCAACTTCGTGTACTTCGTTTGTGTCCAACGACCAGACCAAGACCGCTTCCAGATCCCCACCATTATCAATACTTCATATATATTTGCGATATTCAGATTGCTTTATCATATTCTTGCTCGTTCTTCGATTGCTTGCAGGAATAGACCTTCTAATAGAGGCGAGGGTGTCCCGATCTTTCGATGAGATGATAACTATCGATTTGGTGGAGACGACTTTGACGATCCGACTACAAACGTGCACGACGTTGCGCCTTAGCAATCGCTAAACCAACTCCGAGAGGTTATTGACCACGCTGGAGCACGATCAACCTGACCACGAAGGTCTATTCCTGCAAGCAATTGAAGAACGAGCAAGAATATGATAAAGCAATCTGAATATTGCGAATATATATGAAGTATTGATAATGGTGGGGATCCGGAAGCGGTCTTGGTCTGGTCGTTGGACACAAACGAAGTACACGAAGTTGCAATGGCTAACTTTTAACTAAACAAATCCCAAGGAAAAGCTACTAGATGGATCTACTTATATAGGAGCAAGGGGTGGCGGCCAAGTAGGTGGGAGGACGTCCCAAGGCAGCCTAAAAACTAAATCTAGGTCGTACAGGGCCAATGGGCCCAAGTGGAGGTGATGTAACACCTTTGGACTTGTAGTTTGACTCGGATTCTGCTGCAGCATCAGATTGTTTCGTCCACAACTCAACGCTCCGGACGAATTTGAAGGTGATTCCAATTGGGTTGGAAAGTGCACGAAATCTAGTTTCCAACAAAAAAAGAATCACCCAATTCGGAGTCCGTATGAAAAACTTGTGTGCGTTTTGAGTCAGGTGTGTCTGTGCAGTCCGAATCTGAATCCAGAACGTGAGAGACTT
>NW_021185254.1:0-2602 GCF_002162155.2 Triticum dicoccoides
CGTCCTCGACTCCCGCATCCAGAGCGTCGTCTCGCTGGAATATTTTTTTAGTACAACGTCTCGCTGGATATGCCGACCGAGAAGACCACTATTCTACCCATGCTCGTGCGGCCCAACACCATTTGTCTAGAACTATCCAACTGGCCTGTATGTTTCACAACACGTTGGCCCGATTAACAAGAGGACGCCCAAGTCGGTCTTGGGAGCAGCGGCCCAGGAGACGTTTCAGCTGGCCAATCGATCCTGAGCGTTTAAGGAGCAGATCGAATGGCTAGAAGTGTCAAATCGCTGTGGGGAAGCGTAGCTCGCTGCATCTTACTATTTAGTAATTACAATTACAATTGTCTTGAGGAAAGTAAATGTATTTTCAATGACTAATTTTCTTTGTGCCAAGGTACAACAGAAGTTATGTCTGCTTTGCAGTATTTTTTGGGTCACAAATGACCGTATTATAATGTGCAGTTGCTAAAAACATGTTTGTAGAAGTATGAAGCAGAAATTTCACCCAGAACTGGCTCTTTTGGCGGCATGGGATGAAGCCAGACTGCAAGATAGCCCCGGCAGATTTTTTTTCTGATGGAAGATCCAATTGATGTTAGCATGTATGTACGAACTTGTAAGTCTGCTGATCATGTTGCACAACCGTTATCGGATGTCCCCGAAGGGACTGATGCACAACCGTTGTGACCTATACTGGCGTTCAATTACCCCAGCCCTCCAACACCTTTACCTGCAAGTAGCGAACATCTGGCATTAAAGATCAAGAACTGTACACATCATGCTGGGTATTCTAAAATAACAGTTTCGTAACAATTAGTGCTAGATTCATCTTGGAGACTTGAGCAGTGGCCTAATTCACAACAACAAAAAACCAGATGGTTGGCAAGAACATGTGGTGGCATGAGCTACAACTAAATTTAAACAAATTGCACTATTGAACTCGAACCGTATATTCCAGGGACCTCACCCGAAATCATGAAGGGTCTGTGCAATGTTTGATTCTGAGATTAGAGACACGGGAAGGCATATGTGGCTTCATACGTTTCGTGGGCAGGGCGCAATACATCAGTTATTTCTGTATTCATACTTGAGAATCCAACCATCTATGTATCCATCTATTTTCTTCATCTATTCATCGGCAAGATCTGAATATGCATCAATTAGTACTGCGTACTCATCAACTCCATATATGTATCACCAATTACCTATGAGATAAAGCATAGCACATTGAGAAGAGACCAGAGCAAAATCCGTATATGTATCGAGCACCATCGAGATAAAGTATGGAACATTGAGAAGATATCAAACCTGAGATTTAAGAGGCTGGAGGATGACCACAGTATATTCCAGTTCATAGGCATCGGCCCTGCTGGTGAGGTGGCAACTAGTCTGAATGATGACTGCATCTGGCCGCCGGCGTATAGAGAGGATTGATGCCTGTTGGTGTGGGCACTCAGCGAGGATTGGAACCTGGAGATCTTGTGCAGCTTGACAACGCTCGGCGGACGCAGCTATGAAGGAGAGAAGGCATGTGCGTAAAGTAAAAACAAACCACGTAAGATCAGGCATCCAACAACTTAGGATGGTTAGAGAAGGAGGAGACTACATTCAAATTTTCTTTCCTTTTTTTCTTTCCGTGGAGAGGCCAAGGTGAGTACGGCTCACATGGTGGGCTCATAATTTAATTATTTATGTACATGACCGGCGAACAACCCTGACCGTAATAATTGATTCTTTTTTAGCCATGTCCATAATGATTGATCTGAAGCGGCTCATAATATTTTTTACAATTTCGGAAGATCTAGACCGTAATAATTCGGTCACGATCTCATATATAAATATTCATTCTAAATTACTCAAGTGGAATTGTTGGATGATTGTACACTCTAAACATCATAAACTCAGTGAATTTATTTTCACAAAATAAATTATCCAAAAATCAAATACCAAATATAAACTTGGACAAATTTGGCAGCAGTACACTCCAGTGTCATCTCTTCCCTGTATGTAGTTAAAGAAAAAAACGATTTCCTATACCTAGTAAAAGAAGATATTATTCCCTGAATCCACCAGTAGAAGTCACTTGCTTACTTGTCCAATCTCATAAATCAAGTGGAAGTTCTATCGAATATTCAAATTTTTATACATATGAAATGCATCTGCGTGGATCACTGATGACATGTGACGTACACCACTGTATTTGTACAAAATATAAAATATAAAAAAACTGGACTATGTATTAGCAAGAAAGAGAAATACGCTGGGCTAAGATTAATAAGATTAGTTCTGGGAATGACATATATATAGTTGAACCGAGAACCTAATTGGGACAAAAAAATGTTCTTGCCAACATGTACCAAAATTACGTGCTGTTTTTAATTAGAAGGAGAAATAAAAACATTGCATGTGTGAAAAATATTTCTGTAGATATAAACGTCACCTTTCTTTGTAACTGCAAGGAATAATAATCTAATAGGCTGAAGAATAGTTTTGTACATAAAAAATGCCATATTAGGCACCTGCAAATGAGTCCGTGTTTTTTCCCGTGTCTTTCATCAAACACAGATGTAAAACTGAGTGTGATTGGACAGCAAAAAGCATG